>NW_010337864.1:25598-41027 GCF_000700745.2 Antrostomus carolinensis | reverse complement strand
TTTTAGAAATACGGCAGCTTCCCTGCTATCTCAGTAGGAAGCGTTATATTTCCAAAGAATTTGTGAAGGAAGTAATTCTGGTATTGTTATATAATGGCTATGCTCTGTGCTATCCATCCCTCCAGCTCTGGAGATGTTTCACAGACAAATTCTTGCTTTCTCAGTTAAGAATAGGTCGACAGCGACAGATTCTTCTTCTGGGCTTCAAAGTACGTTTGAGACACAGAGCTAAGAGAGATTCTGGTTATACTAGCAAACTCTGTTTATTAGCAACGAGTACCTATAGTTGACATACATAGCGAAGGCCATAGAGATGTCCTTGGCATCCTTACTGGCAATTTCCTGTAACTTAACTGAGCTTGGAGGCTAAATAATGTCCTCCTCAGTTTAAATGCTCCATGAAACCTGAGTTGTTTCGTTTTGTAACTAGCCCTAGAGAAAGGGGAAGTCAACACAAAATAATCAGAATTCAGTGATGTCTTTTCAAAACATTTTGCAAAAACTACATTTAGTTTAAAAAGGCTTTCCAGTACCTGAGACTAAGAATTCATATTTCTTTGCCAACAGCTGATTTGTTAAGACTAAAAGTAAGTGCTGGCGTCTTCTTGGGATTTGGCCTGGAGTGGACTATTCACATGGAATAAATGTGAAATGGGTTATATAGTCACGCATTGTAAAATGCAAGTGGGTGATGGATATTCAGGTGGACTTTTAAAAATGTAGTCAGAAATTTCAGATGTTCAGGAAAAATAACGGAGAGGAAGCTGCTGTTGCCACACTCCACCTTTGGAGGAAAAGAGATGAGTTTGCAAAGCACCAGGAGGCAGATTTCAGTCCCTGTGAAACTGGCATATGACCTGAAACACCACCCAAATACTCCTGCATCACAGGCTTCTGCGTGAGCTTCAGCGTGAATACAGTTCTGATAACAGAGCAGCAATAAAGCATTCCAGAGCCAAACAGCCCTACTTTCCCACAGGGGACAAAGTGGCTGATTTGAGACCAGCATGGCACAAATAAAATAACTTTTATTTCCTTTTAAATCAGTTTTGTTTCCTCTTTCTTTTGCAAAATACCTTTTGAAATGTGTTAATATTTTATTTTTCTGTCAGGATTATGAAGAGATCTGATAATTATGGAACGGTTGCTGTTCTTAGCACTTTCTGCCTCGAGCTTTTGTTGTTGCCACCAAACTCCCTACCCAGTCTTTCTACTTTACATGAAAGGAGAATAATACTGAAGATGTGATGCTGTCATTTCCCAAGGCTTGACAACTGATGGGTACACCTAAAATACTACCCTTCCTCACCATCCCTCCTTGTAGTGAATTGCTAACCTCAGAGATGTGAATAAGGCCAGTTAATGGTAGACGAGTTTAAGGTTATGCACACAGTGGATTTGCCACTCTAGCAGAGCAGAGGATCAGTTTGATTGAATTCCCTTTTAAAGATTACCCCTGATAGATCACTTGCAGGTAAGGTTATGAAAAAGCAAGCATCTTGCATCATGTGGGAACTGGTGAGTCAAAATCTCAAGTGCTGCAAAAACAGCACATGTTCCAAGAGACATTTTTGTGCCGGTGCCAGTCAGTTCAATTAGAAGTAGCTCAAAATAGATTTCATAGTTGCTGGACTGAAAGGCTACATTTTACCCCCAGGTCTTAATCCAGCCACTGTGTTCTGAGATAGATCTGTGTCTGCCAGAGCAGTAGCTAGAGCTGTAAGTCAGGCACGCAGGGTCTGTTCCTATTTCATTTTCAGGCATTCTTTTAAAAGCCTCTTTTTGATGTTAGCTCCAGAATAAAAATGCAGTGCACAGAAGATGCAGAGGCGACGAGGTCTGATCTTTTTGGAGATCTCATTTCTTCCTCCCAGTGTTGGTCAGCACAGTTCATGCAGCCAAAGAAAGACTCTTGGCTCATTCTAATTGACAGGGGCAGAAGTTAAGAAGACACCTGAGTCACAGAGGAGAGCTCTCACTTCTAGCTCCTCCTGTGGCCTCAAATGACCACTGTTTGCCTCCTGTGACTTGTTTTTACAGAGCAATTCCTTAGGCTTTGTGGGTGTCTGTGTAGCAGGATCAATTAACGTATTCTGTCATATGTGCAGGAAAGGTAGTAAAGAGGAGTTGAAAAGTGCCAAGAGTTTTATTTCATAGCTCTCCTTTCAAATCTTCCCCTCTCATACCTGGCTTCTGCTTGAAATAAATGCGCAGTAGAGACCCACCAACACCATCCTTGTAACTACTGAGCACAGATGAACAAGTCATCCTCCCCAGGCCCTCCCCTTGCAGTCACCCTGCAGAAACTGTGCAAGTAGTCATTCTCAGCTGTCCAGTGTAGTCCCTGTTGTCCCTGAGGCCAGTAACAGTGAACCGTGGATCTGAAGGGCTCTGTGATATCTTGCTGCTGTCCACACCCAGAGCTATTTTCCCGCAGGACAATGCCATGCAAGCAGCAGGCAGCCTAGTGCAGGTCTCGGGATGATACAGCGTGGTAGCACACAGTTCTGCTTGAGATGCTAAGCCCCATCTCATTGCTGGAGTGAAGCCCTCTAGGATAGTCAGGGCTCAGTTGTACCAATACAATCTTCCTTGCCCCATTTCAGAGGCAGAATTGCTTTAACTAGGTCACTTAGGAAGCCTAACATTTGGGACTATTAAAAATGTCAACAGCTCCCCCAGACTTACAAACATAAGGATGGGGTGTGGGAACCGTGTGGTACCTGTATTGATTTTCTTATCACAATGTCAGCACAAAATCTGGCATGCAAAAACACATGGGGTTCACGTGAATTCAGTTTTGATATGCCATCTCTCAAAAAGCTCAGGAGGATCAAAAGGGGGGCTGTTTGCAGCTGGATAGGCACAGGGGCCTTTATATTGTTCTCTGTGTTTTCCTACCATTAGCTTATTTCCAAAGGAAAGGAAGAGCACTGTATTCATGAATGCTATGTAAAAGCTGTTGAATTTTCACCGAACGATAGCTGAGTATGTCAAGAGTTGGGAATGAAAATGTGGTTAGAAGGAGTGAATTAAATCTCAAATGTAATGCCTCTGATTTGCAGAAGGGAAAGGGGAAGTGCTAAGTGAATACAGGAAATTGTAGCATTATGCGTTGTGAGAGCAATTCTTTTCATCCTTGTAGCTAATGGACTGAACAGAAAGTGAACAATTTGTTTCATACAGTGATTCACCAACACTCTGACAGGGTTTCCAATTCTGAGCTCAGTTTCATATTCAGCTCTCTCTTTACTAGTGAAATAGTACAATTATCTGTCTACTTCTTACATTTTATAAACAGGCAAGGCTGCAGTATCTGAAAAGAATAAAAATAACTGTATAAATCCTGGTTCTTTAAGGCTGGAGAGAAGGGAAATGAAGCAAGTGTTACCTTTCCAGCAGTCTCTTGGAACAGTCCTCTAAAATTGAAGTTAAATTCCCTGGGAAAATAGGTCCAAAAGAAAAAATGCCGGTGGAACTCAGATTTCAATTTTTATTTAATGTTTTCCCCATCCAGGCTTGTGAAAGGAAGTCACAAAACATTTCCTGTTTGATTCCACTTGTCAAATTCTCTATAGTAAAGTAGCCAGAACTGTTACAGCTGAATTGGCCCCATAAAGCTCTGGTGAAAACGGGATGCTTCTCCCAGAGGCATTTGGTAGATGTGTTAAGCTGCTTTACAAGACAAGATGACATTTTTCTGCCTTTAACCCCAGTTTTATTGAGAATAGAAATCACTTGGACTATAAGGAGTTTCAGTTTTTAATCTGGAAATGTTTGTGAGCCGGCCCTGACTGCATACATGTCTTTCTTACTCATGGGATCAGAGCATTTGAATGACAGAAAATCTAGTAGCAACCTTCCAGAAGAGTGTAATTAGTTGCTTGTTAATATTGGCTATTTATGATACATTAGTGCCTATCAGAGCTATTTGGAAGGAGATTCTAGACAAATATATTGTAAAAGGGCAATCCCTGTGCCAAAGTATAAATTCAGTAGAGCTTTTAAAATCCAGTGAGGGTCAACAAGTTGGGTGAAAAAAGGCGATGACTATAAAGATGGCTATGAAAGCTATTAAGGGTAGCAGCCTGCATAGTTGAGGATTAGGAGTTTTACTTCAGATTATATGGCTAAAATATAAAAAGATCAGAAGTCAGTAGCAGCAATTACTTGTTGCAACCCCTTCTGCTAGATGGTGATGAGACTGTCACTTCATGGGAGAATCTGAGTCCACCCCTTATACTCACCATAAACAATATGTATACAGTTGATGCTAAAAATGGTTTTGGTCTAAGAGAGGCTTAAGTTGATGGCAGCAGCAGCAGTCAGTGTGGGTGCTGAAACCTAGGACCTTGCTGTGGAACTAGCACGGGCAGCGGAAGGGACCTGCCTTGCTGGGAATGGCACCTGTCAGTGACTTCAGAGCAACTGAAGAGCATTAATTTCATAGCACCCATTTGTACATAGTTCCTGGAGACCCATGGGGGAACTCTACATAGGAGAGGGAAGGTATCTGCCTTTTTCCTGTAGATACAATGGAAAAGGTTAGACAAAAGGTTAGACAGAAGGTTAGACAAAAACAGCCTAGTTAACTTTGGTAGGGGAGAGAGATTTAAGATTATCGGTAGCAGAAGAGTTGGAGTTACCTAATCTTAGCATATTAAGGAAAAAAAATGTCATTTTTTTGATAGTTTCTTATAAATCCTAAGCTATCAGTACTTCCATCCATGCAAGGAGGACAATCCTGGGTTCCAGGGTTACCTCCCTCAATGACACTGGGATAGAGGTGCCCAGTGAAACGTCTGCCCTTTCTGGAAGCAGTACACTGGGCCTGGGTTTGCTGGGAAGGCCAGTAGTCCTGGCTTCATGGCTGGGATTTGCAGCCGTATGATTAATCCACTCCCTGTAAAATGGAGAAATGCAGCATTCCCTTTGGATTGCAGCAGTGAATATGGGGCATTAGGGGCAAATTTGTCCTATGAGGTGTTTACTTCAGGATGATATGAAATTTAACCCGTGGGTGCTTTTCTCTGTAAAGTTAGCCTTGGTCAGTTACTGCAAATATGGCATTGCTAGGTGTCTCCATTCTTTGGATGGCTCTCACCCGGTATCTTTCTGACCTTAGCAAGCTCCAGGCAAACCTTGGCAGTGGTCTGAATCTAAGTGAAACCTGCCATTTTGTTTAGCTCTGGAATAAATCACATACCTGGAGGAGCAGGAGGAATCTGCCCAAATCTACCCTGGCCTCAGGGCTGTCTGAAAGTAACGTCTGGGCAGAATTTGCACAAAGCCACTGCTGTGACTGGGGAGCTACAGCAGATTTCTCTGGATTCCCTTAAATTAATGAGTTGCTGCTTTCTACTGGGCATAGCATAAGGGAAAGAAACCACAAACTGGGAAAGCATGTTTTTCCTCTTTTTGTAGGCAAGTGGTGCAAACAGAAACCTTCCCTTTCCAGCACCTACAAGTTCAAGAGAGTGACTGCTCCACTTCCATCCTCCCTGGCACTCTCACACAGAAGTTGTAGACAGCATTTGTTCCCTGTGCTTCCCTCTTGCAACCTTATTTTCAGTTTTCTGGGGCACTCCAGCGTGGTGAAAGGTGATTCATGTTTCTCTTTCAGAAGATGGCTTCATCTCTGCTACTGCAGAAAGGACCTTTATTTCTTGCAGATCCCTGAAAAATATTTTGTGGTAAAATTACTTTGAGGCTTTGAGCAACCTGGTCTAGTGGAAGGTTTCCCTGCTTATGGCAGGGGGGTTGGAACTAGATGATTTTTAAGGTCCCTTCCAACCCAGACCATTCTATGATTCTATGACAGGCAGTGCATCTACTTTCACACAGTTGCCTAAGTGCTTGCAACCTGCACATGTCCTTTGCTGTTGGACATTTCCCAGTACTGTGGTCTGGAAAGCCCTAAATGAAAAATAACCTATTCTAGTCTTTTTAGAAGATTAAAGCAAACAAGCAAACTGATATGTTGTTGCCCTCCTTCCCTTCTGTATTGGAATTACTATTTGCCCTAATTAATCTTGTGTGTGGCTCCTCAGTTAGGCAATACAGTTTTTTAGCGTGCATATGTATGTACAGGTAAATTAAAGAGGCCAGGTTATTTTCCAAGCAGATTTTTCTATGGTCTCCTATGTCATAGTTGCTTCCCAGGGTTCTGCTGAGTTGCACATGTGGTTCTCATACAGAAAACAGAGGAAACATAATGTAACTAACCCATATTGACTACCAGATGCCTCAAAGTGTTCGAGACTTGCAGTAAATTACTGTTTTCTTTGGTCTGTATCCACTCTGCCTTCTGATGCTTTTCCCTTTTATGCCCTGTGACCTCGCTGCAAATGTGATGCCTTCTGCTCAGTGCTCGCACGGACAGATGGACGATGGCGCCAGCAAGGGATCTCAGTAGTCAGTCCACTAGACTCTTACTTATCATTCCTCAGAAGGGTGGTAACTGATTAGCTAAAGCTAATAGTTTCTGACAAGTGCTTAATGAGACTTAAAGAAATATTGTCTCTGTGAAACCAGAGCCTTTTGATAGATATTTAAAACTTCACTTCTCTGCCAGATGCATGTGTTAGTAACCGTACTTCACCACCTGATCACATCTCATAATTACAATTACTTGTCCTAGCCCAGGGAAAAGCTCAGTTCATTTGTCCAAGTATTGATTAACTGGTGTAGTCAGGATTACTTTACTTCACAGAGGATAGATAACCATTAATAATGTTACAATTGCAGCCCAGAAAATATGGTGATGAGGGGCCAGATTGGAACTTCAATAGATAAGGAGACAGGCATTGTTTATAGAATCCTGAAAAAAACCCACAGCTGCGATGTTAAAGGGGGGTAATAATAGCAGATATTAAGAGGGTAAGACCTTACTGTGGCCTTTTAATACTTGAAGGGGGCCTATAAGAAAGATGAGGACAGACTTTTTATCAGGGCCTGTAGTGATAGGACAAGGGGTAATGGTTTTAAACTAAAAGAGGGGAGATTAGACTAGATGTAAAGAGGAAATTTTTTACGACGAGGGTGGTAAAACACTGGCACAGGTTGCCCAGAGAGGTGGTAGATGCCTCATCCCTGGAAACATTCAAGGCCAAGCTGGATGAGCTCTGAGCAACCTGATGTAGTTGAAGATGTCCCTGCTTACTGCAGGAGGGTCAGACTAGATGACCTGTAAAGATCCCTCCAACCCAAGCCATTCTATGATTCTATGGTTCTGTGATAATTAACCTGAGGGAACTGCTGATGACTAGGAGCAGTTCATGTCCTGGGGCGGTGTGCAGGGGGCTTTCCTGGTGGGAGTCCCTGAAGGTCAGTCGCTTGCTTGGGCAAGGCCAAGAAAATACCATCCCGAGTGACATCTCAGGGCTGAAGCGTGTGTGGGAGCACAAGGAGGCAGAGCCATGATCTGTATTTTGGTATTGTGAAACCATCAAATACATCCATACCCATGCAAACGGTGGGGTGAGTTTTAGTTCCTGCTCCCTGTCTGGTCTGAAAGGAGGGTGTAGAGAGGTGGAGGTTGGTCTGTTCAACCAAGTAACAAGTGACAGGACAAGAGGAAATGGCCTCAAGTTGTGCCAAGAGCAGTTTAGATTGGATATGAGGAAGAATTTCTGCACTGAAAGGTTTCCTAGGCATTGGAAGAGGTTATCCAGGGCAGTGGTGGAGTCCCCATCCCTGAAGGTATTTAAGAGTCCTGTAGACGTAGTACTTAGGGACATAGCTTAGTCAAGGGCATGTCAGTGTTAGGTTAATGATTGGACTCAGTGATCTTAAAGGTGTTTTCCAGTCGAGGCAATTCTGTGATTCTGTCTGATCAGGCAGGAGGGGAAAGGAGAGGCTGGGTTTTACACCCATGGTAGGTGCCATAGCACAGGGTGGCACCAGGACTTCCTTCTTCTCTCCTCCCTCTCATGTGGATGCCCTTGCACTCCAGCACAGGGTGTCTCCTGGTACTTACAGACCCTATTGAGGTGACAGCCCTGCTTTGGTGGCTGGCAGCCATGTGGACCCAGAGGGAGGAGGAGGAGGAGGAGGGAAGCCCATCTCAAGGAGCGGAGGTACCCTGCACGAAGCAAGGGCACAGTGGGGCACTGAGGGCTGGACCAGCTGTTGCTGCACACAGTAGAGCAACACAGGGCACGGGGCAAGTGTAACAGAGACAATGGCATTGTCAAATGATCTTGTGCTTGTTCAGAGTGGTGACACTGCTCTGGGATCTGTATGTGATGGTGCGTTGGAGTATCTGGTGGCTGAGGAGAGGCCAAGAGAACTCGAGAAGGGAAGGCTCTGGGGGGAATTTATCACTAGGTATGCATGCCCAATGGGAGATGGGGATGAGGGAGAAGGTGCCAGACTCCTCTCAGGGGTGCGCAGTAACAGCGATGGGCACAAGCTGCTGTACAGGAAATGGAACCTGAACAAAAGGAAAACATTTTTCCTGTGAGGGTGGTCAAACGCTTGCACAGGTTGTCCTGAAAGGTTGTGGAGTCTGTGTCCTTAGAGGTACTCAAAACCTGGCAGGACCCAGCCCTGAGCAACTTGCTGTGGCTGATCCTGCTCTGGGCTTGGACTAGGCAGTGTCCAGGCATCCCTTCCAGCCTCAACCGTGCTGAGACACTGTGACCAGGACACAAATGCTTCTAATATATTGTAATAATAATTCCATTGGAAGCTTTGCCATTTATTTCTAAGCCAACTGTGGATAATGTTGCAGACTGCGTCTTATTTTTGTTGTAGGGTCCACAGTGCTGTCTGCTTAATGTTTTTTTTCTGTGTCTATCTATCTTCCATGCTTATGCTTGAGACATTAATCACTGATTATTAACTGGTAAGCTCTGTTCCTGACAGAGTAAGGTCTCTTCTGACCTCCCATAAATGGGCTAAAGCAAACTTAAGCATGTAAACTAAAACAAAGTTTTGCATGGAGGAATGCGATGTTGCAAAAGACAGCAGCAGCTTGCAGCTCATTTAGTTTGTAAGCTTGTTACTGGCTTATTCCTACAAGAACTCAAGAGTGAGCTGCAGCTTTTCTAACAGCCCCTCCAGCTCAGCAGAGAAGTCCTGTGAAGATCCTCCTACTATGGACAAAGATCAGAAAAATTTTCTTAGCGCTTTGGGTGCCAAAGTCCAAAGGCCAGGTCACTTTGCCCTGCTCTGAGGTTGTTGGAAATCTGTTGGGTTAGGAGCGCTTCCAGAGAGCCACAGATGGGACCTCATTCTCTTGAACTTCTGGAGGTGGTGAAGTAGGACATACACCAAGAATATGGCTTTATGAATGGGGTAAAAACTGATAAACTTATTATGTGGAGTCACTAAATTCATGTCCTCAGTCTCTTTGACCCTATTATCTAGACTTCAGCTAATTTCAAGGCTCTGATCCAAAATTAGTGTCAAAACACAGTTAATCTATTGTTCATCCACCACATGGAACAAATGTGACCATTCCTACTGAACAGGGATTACCTGTGGGCAGTGTGTGTGTGCTTGTATCCCCTCATACAGCCCACTCTTCCACACAGGTCTGTATTGTTTTATGTAAATTCGTGGTAAACTCAGTCTCTGTACATGTGGGCAGATTTCACCTGTCCAATAAGGATCAAGAGACCCACCCATTGTTATATACCTGTGATAGTTTCACTGGGCTAGCCCTTGGCTAGAGGCCAACACAGCTGTTCACCCACTTACCCCCCACCCCCAGGGGCAAGGGGGAGGGGCAAGGATAACCAGGCTTGTAGGTTGAGATAAGAACAGTTTAATAATAGAAATAAGAGAAAACTTAAAATAATACTAATAGTAAACTAGTAGTGATAATGATAACAGTAACAAAATATACAAATGGGTGATGTCCAGTGCAGCTGCTCACCACCCACCGACCAAGCCCGGCCTGTTCCCAGATAACGATCTCAGAGGAGCGACAATCCTGAACCGAAACCGCAATCCCGGAAGAGCCCAAGTAAAAGCCAGAGAGAGCAAGAGAGGGAGAGACCGTCACTAATATACTAGATATGATATGATATATGTGATATGATATAGAATATCCCATTGGCATACCCAAACGCCAGTTTAGCTTATTAATTTAAATATTCCTCACCCCCTTAAATCTTGTGCTTGTGGACTAACAAAACGCAAAGTCCTCCACTTCCAGTGACAAAAATGCAAACCCTAGTATGTTATCAGTGTCTCTCTCACATCAAGTCCCAGGCTGAAAAGCAAAACTCAGCACTATCCTAACTACTGAAAAAGAAACCCAGCTCTGTTTCAGCTAAAAACCAGGACAATGCTATATTTAAACAAGCTGGGGTTAATTTGATGCCAGGAGAACAGCCTTTAGTTCTCCCTCTCAAGGCATTAAACTACTGACATTAACTTTCTATGCTCAGCTCTTGGGGTCTACAAGGAAATGGTGTGAGCAAATTTGATAGCAGGTGTATTGGCACATGAATGTAAATCAGATAAGAGAGTTGTAGGCAAAACGAGTATCAGGCTAAGATGTGTGGTGCTTTACAAAGGAAAAAAAAAATGAAAGAAATTAAGCTTAAGCTACATTTTTTTGTTCTCACAGTGTTGATAGTTCGGGTGTTTGATCCAAACACTGTGGGTGGATTGTTTGGAAATAGTAGGTCGTGAGATCTTTTGTTAATGAAAATGTGGAGGGCCCTAGTGTCCCACTCTGAAATGTAAAATCTCTTTGCAAGTGCAAATCTTACTGTTAATTTGACTTATTTCTGTCAGTGACCTGTGTTCCCTTCCTCTCCCACTCTCCTTAATGTTCTCCAAAAAGATGCAGTCCTTCATTTTGGCCTATTTGGATGCATAATCCAGTGATGTGCTTTTTATTTACAGACTAAGTGCTGCATAGTGGAATGAAGATAAACAGTAATCTGTCCAACTCGCAAATACTGATTGCACGCCCGCTCTTTACCAGTGCTATCATCACTGCAAAAGCTGTATTAGGTTTTAGGGCATATTTGTAAAAGTCAAGAGATTTCAGGAAATTTTACTTTTCTGTTATCTCAAATATCTCAAAGCTTGGAGCCCTCTTCAGCAAAATCATTGCAAGCCGGTCCTGCTCTTTCTTAAATTGGCAAGGCGACAGCTTGAGCGCATCCTCTGAGTGCCACTCTGACAGTCTGATCACTTGGGGAGAGAAGTGTCTCACAGACGGGCAGATCTCAAGCCATTTTGGTAATTGTAGGTGAAAACTAACAGCTTGCCAGTGCAGATTCTTGAGTGCCCAAGGCGTGTGCTTACAGTAGGAGCCTCCACGGTACAACTGCTGTATTCGGTGATGCTGCAGCAGCTCATCTGGGGAGCTTGAGGGGACTCCCTGGGGAGAGCGTGTTGTAAATAGACTAATCAGGAGATAATAAATGCAATGAACAGTAGTTTTGCAAGTTCCTGACCAGCTGGAGTTAAGAGACCCCATGCCAGCTAATGTAGCGACATGATTGTCAGGTGCTGGCTGGGCATCTAACCAAGCCTTGTGATTGCAAACCAAAGTAATGCTCCTTCTATCCAAAAGTTGTTTATGATTATGATTATGGTCCTTGATTGCTTCTCCCAGTAACATTTTAATCTTCTACCAGCCTAATCTTGCCTGTTCTCTAGCTTTCACCGGGCACTGAATAAAGTACCAGTTTCATCAAGGAATGGAGAGGCACTTACTGTCAACCTTAATGTCACCAGCACTGACATCAGGCATGACAACAGGCTGTCAGTTTTCCGTTCATGTAGGAGTTAATGAAAGTGGTAGCCAGTTGGTAGGAGAATATCCGTGTCTTCAACACATCTTTTCCTGAATTTAGGCATGAGTGCCAAAATAGAGGGTGTAAAAGTATAGTTTAGGCAAAGTGTAGACACCCAAGTCAAAAAGCCTGGAAAATGCCAGCTCCTTTCCTGCTTACATACTAGAGGTGTTTGAATTGCTTAAGTGCCACAAGGCTTGGCTCTGGTATTTCCTGGTGCCTAAACCTCTGGAAAGACCCAGAAGCACCATTGTCAGGACTAGGTGACTGCCTAAGTCTAACTGTGATTTCCAATCAGGCATTTCCCTGAGTGAGTCTCCTGAAAGTCATGAACAAATGGATTGGAACCAGGAGGACTAATTTCACAGAATTAGGAGTGTCTGATCTTTCCCTTTGCAAACTCAGAGCAAGGAAAGTCCCCTCCATCTTCCTCCAAAATACAGTAGCCAGCTAGAAACAGAACTGACCAAAAGCATAAGAGGCCTTCTGCCTGAAAGAAGATAGCCCAGCACCTCTCCAATCCCAGCCATGGCTGCATGGTCCATCTCTGGCAAGAGCTCTGGCTCTGTGCATCAAGAACTGGAGGAGGTAAGGTGAAGCCTAGTGTAAGGACGTAGTTACTTGGGTTTTACTTCTTTTCCTTTAGCTTAGCTACCACTGCTTAGAGTGAGTATTCCTCCCAGAGGTACAGTGGAGATTTGAATGAGCATGAAAACTATCTTACCCCGATTACCAAAAAAAGTGAATTCTGTATGTTGTTTCATGGAGATATTGGTGGTTTGCCCATCTTGTGACCAGCCAGGAATGAAGGAGGAAGGAGTAACTCTTTATTTTGAGGGCTGGAGAAAAAGAATGTGGCTGTGGATACAGCAGGCTCCAATGGCACTTCCTGCACCAGGCACCATGTCTGCTAACAGGTGAGCAGCAGCAGACGGACACAGCCACGGTGGCACTACACCTGCACCCTTGCAACCAAACAGAAAGGACCCACAGGCTGTCTGTAGTCTTCCCGCATACCCTGGGGGCACCAGAGCAATGACTAAGATGGTTAAAACTCCTGACTATCTTTTAGGTCCTTATTATTGGTGATTCCTGAGACAGCGGAAAAATAAAAGCTACAATAGAATTTTTTTCATTTTAGATCCAGGCTGAATTTGGAGGACAAGTAGTCTGGGAAAAAGAAATTAAGTTATTTTTGACTTTTAACAAGGTGAGTTGATCTGGAAGTCTCTGGAAAAATTGTAAATATGGAGTCTGACTGTGTTATTTTCTGCAAAGATAATCCTCAGACTAGAACTGCTCTTAAATGAATACTGAACTGTTAAGACAAGAGCATGGACTGGAGCTGTCTGGAAAAGTTCCTTTTGTTTAGGGACAAATTACAGTTTTTCTCTGTGATTGCATGTAAAATAACTTTGTGTCCAAGATTCAGCTGTTTGATGAGTTAACAAGACTGACATGACTGTGTCAGAGAGTACCAAATCTAAGCTTCTGTTCAAACAGGTGAATTTCTAACTGTTTTGTTTGCCAAGAGTATCTTCCCACTGTCTAATTAATGTAATGTTGTCTGAGTCTGCAGACAGCCTTAGCAGGAACTCATGAACCCATTCATCTCAGTGAAGTGCCAGCTTCACACTCCTTGGTTTCACTCAATGTCAGTGCCACTTGCTTTATTGCAGACTGTTTTATCTGAAGGTTTGGAAGGGACATGCTGGAACATGCAGGGAAGGAAAAGCACAGGAAAGAGGAGCAATGATACAGAAAGGAAGAAGGCATCAGCCGTCTTGCACATGTGGGTGATGGATGGACCCCCTCTGGTCCTCTGCAGAGCAGACAGGAGCTGGAGCTCTGTCTGGCTCACCCTGAGGGCAGCCCCTTCATCTGTTGCTCTGCTACCAAAAGTTGAAATCTTTCCCCAAAGCCAGCTGTGATGGTCCCTCCTGCCAAGCAGGCTGGTTGCCTCTTGTCCTTCCGCCGTGTCCCACTCTTTCTCCTGTAGTAATCCAAGCCATCATGGAGACTGGTGCAAGTGAGTATGTGTAAATATCCTGTTAACTGGAGATGTTGGCATTGGCACTGACATGCCAGCAACTCCGTAAGGCTCAAATCTTCTTCTGTCTGCCCTGTATCCACAGAGCACCAGTCTGCGTTTGGCTTTGTCTCCATCACAGTGGCTCCTTCACTGCTCAAATGCTTTTGCAGAAGACCTCTCCTTCCTTATTCATCCCTGCTTTTCCCTTCATTTTTTCCCAGTGGATTTTCAATACACTGCAGTCAGATGCTCTTCTCCATGTCACTTGAGTGGAACTCTTAATTTTTAGTTTCAATTTTTTCTAAGCCTCTCTCATGGTCTATAGCCAGAATGAGAGAGAAGCGCCACTTTTGGGGGCTATGACTCCTGAAACATCTCTAACACTTCTGGTGTGAATACTGTAAATTTGTGTGCTCTAGCTCTGGTACCTTTGTTACAAATGCACGCAACGTTCCTCTTCACGTAGAGGAGAATTCCAAGGCTATGCTGCAAAATGTTTGACTTTTGTCTTTTAAACCTAACAACCAAACCCCATGATTTTTTTCACCCCTCTCTCTGTGCTGTGGTTTTTTTCACACCTCTCTGCTTAAGAGCCCCTTCAGATGATCTAAAAGGAGTCCCTGCTTCTTTGGAGAAGAGGTGGTTAAGAAGCACAGGACTGTGAAGGGAAGATGGGGCTATGGGAGCTGAGCAAGGCTGAGCCAAGCCAGAGGAAAAGGCAGCATCAGCTGAAGTCAAGGAGAGGTAAGGGCCTGGAGGGATATGGGAGCGAGGGCTGCTGGAGCCTGTCCTTCATTGAGTGAATAAACAACCCACATGGCAATAACTATAAATAATTTTATGAGGAGCTAGATAAGCTTTTAAGGGAAAAAATGGTAGGGAGTGTAACTGCGAATTGAGGAGGAAAGCAGCTGAGATGGGTTTCCCTGTTGCCGTCTGTCCTCTATTTGGCAGCAGCTCGTTTGTGAAAAAAGCAATCAAGAGTAGTTTATGATGCTAAGACATTTCAGTGACTTGCACTCAGTGAAAATCATTGATGTTTCTACTTTAGCTAGATTTTTCTGCTTGTGGTTGAAAGCATTTCACTGCCTGAAATCCTATTTTGTGAAACTCGGCAATGAGTAAAATCACAAGTTCCTTAAGAAACTCCTCTGGGCTTGAAAGGAGACGTGTTCATTACCCCTACAATTAGCAGGAAAACTCCACCTCAATGGGCCACTTAGTCCCTTCTGATTCCCTTCCTCACAGCTTCCTAATCACCAGGTGCCATTCAGATTGTAGATTGCCATCGTTTAATGCATATTATAGAAAACTCTGATTACATGTCACTGTGAAACACTCTGAGAGCCAGGCCATAAATATTTCCATCAACTTGTCTCTCTGCCATCCCCAGGACTCTACTTCTTGCAATACAGCTGTGGTGGTTTGACCCACAGTGGCACCATGCGGTCCTGTGTTCACTCCCCCCACCCTGTGAGATGGGATGGGAGATACAACAAAGGGGGCACGGGATTAAGAATGAAGGACAGGGAGGGCTCACTCACCAGTTATAGTCACAGGCAAAACAGACTCAAACTTGGGGAAGAAAAATCAATTTAATTCATTGCCATTCATCTAACTAGACATAACAGC
>NW_010337864.1:0-25243 GCF_000700745.2 Antrostomus carolinensis | reverse complement strand
TTCCAGTCACACTTGCCCTCAGGCTCAGCTTCTCTGCTCCAGTGTGGAGTCCTCTATGGCCTACATGTGGGTCTTTGCTCCACCATTGAACTAAACTTCCATGGGCTGCAGGGACCTCCTCTGCCTTCTCCTACTCCATATGGTAGAACTGGGTGTGAGTCTCTGTGTTTCCCCCTTCTCCTCTTTCCTCTGTCAACAAAACTCTCTGTCTGTCTGTCTGTCCTTTGTTTAGGCTGATGATCGTCTTTTGTTGGGTCGATGGCCTCTCCTCCAGGTACAACACCTTCTTTTCAGGACAGTCCTTCCCCTCACGAATATGGATTCTCAGAGCCATTTCTCTAGTGCTTATTGGCCCAGCCTGGGCTGCGGGCTCTCCACCTTGGAGCCAGGGGAGCTTTTCACTCTCACAAAGTGGCCCTTCCCCCGCTACCAAAAAAACCACCACACCCCCCAAACCCAACGCAACTGCTAATCCCTCAAAATGTAGTTTGGGTTTTGGTATCTGTGGAGCTGACCCATATGCAAAGGTAATGTTACCTTGGGAACAAGATTAAATGATAGGCTTAGGGACCTACTCTTTTTCCTCTTTATTTTATGATGGAAATGTAAGATATTGTGAATGGTTCATCATAACATATGCCAGCAGAAGCATGCCAAAAATAACAATCTGAAGCAGCACACGGTATGTAACGCTTGCATACTTCTCCGAGAGTTAGAGAGATCATTGAAACAACACATGTCAGATGCTATTACTGTCATATTGTTGGGGCCATCTGTTAGAGCCCAAGATCAAGACCTGCTGCTTTCCCTGGAACAGCAGCTCCACAAAGGACTGTGGCAAATTGAGCTAAATCCACTCAGGCCTGGGGAGTTCATCTGAGGGTTTTGCTTATTTTATTTCAAGATTTCATCAGGGATAAAACCAACAGTATATTTTGGATATTGCTCCAGGGGAAGTCTGGGGAAAAGCTTTTTAATTATCTTTTGGTTTTTTGGTTGTTTTTTTGTGGGGTTTTTTTTGAGGGACTAAATAGCAGGTACAAGATAAGGACTGAATTGCCAGGGTGGGATGCGTACATTTGCACCCACAGGTGTGCTTCTTGGGAAAATGTATTCATAAATAAAGGTCATACAAATGTGCATATGCAATTGTTCACAGCTAATAATAATTTGATAGCAACCCGCAGTTGTATATGACAACTGATTAATGCAGTTGACTACACAGACACAAATTTTCAAAGCAAAACAAAGACTTTTGAAGTTGCATATGGAATTTGGATGCCAAATCCTCCTGATGGTCTTCAAAATCGCAGCTAGAATGCCTGTAATCTGTTTATTATATATGAAATTATATTCTATATAATTTTAAATCTACAGGGAGTTTTGCTGCTGACAGCAGTGGGCTGGATTTCACATGTACACTTACTGTATCGTTATAGCTACTCACACACACATCTACACATATACATATAGACACGTATTTTCAGTAGTATTAGCATAATGGCACAGCTTTTAGTTCCGCTGCATTCATTTAAGTTTACGTAATGGGTATATGTTTTACTGACATGTTTCGTAAGAGTTTTAAGCAACATCCTTACTGACATCACCATACTGAAGAATTAACCGTATTGATGTGGAAAATGGGAGGTCTCTGTTATAAAGACAGACGTGGTTCAAATGCCATGAAGTGGGAGTAGTTTTCAAATGCAGGTAAATGACATCATAGATCTGGAATATTTTTGCGGGGGTTTTGTTTTGCTGCATGTTTGTGAAAGGCTTGGACCGGGCTCCTACCCATTCTGCACTTTCCTGTTAGTGGGAGATCTTGCAGCAAAAAAAGCCTCCAAAGCTTTGCTTCAACTCTGATGCAGGAAGAGCCTCTGCTTTAAAATCTCAGGCTGTGCTACAGCCTAGGGATACTTTTTCTATGGACTCGTGATGCACATGTTGATTGTGAGAACCTCCTGCTCCCAGAGGAGCCCAGCACAAGGGGGTTCGATAGCAGGAGAGAGCTTCCCAGGGAGGGCACAGGAGAGAGCCCCAGAGGGGAGGAGGCTCAAAACTGGTACTGAAATAAGGAGGGAGCAGCAGGGAGATCCATGTTACTCTGCAGGACAGGAGGGAGATGCATGTGGAAGAGAGAGGACTCTTGGGGATTCACTGCTGGTAGCACCCCCACCAGCTGTTTCCATGTTTTATCCAATGATTGTTTCATGTAAAATCTGTGGATGGTCCTTGGAACTGGGGTAGGATCCAGGTCCCCATTTCCAGGAGAGTACTTTCACTAGCAGGATGGAGACTTGAAGTTTATTAGCTGTGTCTTCAGGGCCTGGGGAGGCAGATTTTGCTTGTGGAGGTCAGATCCTGGGGAGAAGACAGTAACTTTATGCTCACAGCAATTTTATAATCTACTGCTGTTCTTTCCTCTGGGTCTCTTGCAGGAAACTGGTGTCAGAAAGATGCTGCTGCAGCTGTTGCCAGCGAGGAGTAATGATCCCAACTGCAGCACCCTCTATACACATACCACCGTCTGGGGATAGTAACAGTACAAATTGATTATGCAGTGCCAAAGTATCTAACAACCTTCTATTTATTTCCTTTGCAGGAGAAATTCCCCAAGTAGATCTCTGTCACTCCTCCCAGCCATTTGTCCTCATTGCAGTGTTCAATCAGAAATGTTTGAAATACATTATTGGAAGCCTTGTTTAATTGAAATGCATTGCATCTAAACTAATTCAGAAGAGTCAAGACTGATTTTATGACATATTGAAAAACACTTGGGTCCTTGGAGGAGGGAAGCAAGGTGGAACTGAAGGATGGTGTGGCAGTTTTGGGGCCAGGCAAAGGGCATGCTGTCAAACCACAAGTACTGTTGAGTTATTTGTCACCCTCAAGAAGAGATAACCTAAAAGAGAAGCTTCCATAATAGGAAATAACTTCCCTTTCCCTCCCTGTGTTATTTGGGGTAGAAGCATTTTTCTGATTTTGGAATTTGTGCCAAGTGACAAGCTCCCAGGACAGGCCATTTCAGCTCAGTGAGACGGATGTTCTTGTCACTTTTACTGCCACCTCCAGCACGAATGGCCAGTGATGCCAATTTCCCTGAGCAGCTGCCAGTCCCTGCCACCAAACGGGACTCTGGGGAGATCCACTAGCAGACTGGATCCAGCTGACGGACCACATGGCTTCCAGCATCTCCAGCCTGGGGCAGGTGTGCCAGCAGTCAGGATGACCGATCTCGGAGGGTTGTCTTAGATTAAGCAAAAACTTGTGATGCATTGACTGGCACATTTCAGGCTGCAGAGGCTGGTATTTTTTGACTAATCTTTGTTTTGACAGCATGTTCAAACAATTCTGAAGCCCCTCTCAAGATTTATCACAATCTAAGTGCTCATGTTCCCTCTTTGCTGGGACTTCACAAAGGCTCTCCAATTTAATTTAATATCCAGTGTGCATGTGACCAGAAAAGCTCTCAAAAATAGGTCCACTTTTAAGGTCATAGAGAAGGAACAGTCAATTCTTTAACGATCTGGCCAGCACTGAGGCAATTCCTATATATTACATAGTAAGGGGTAATAGAAAACTTTCATTAAAAAAACCCTAAACTATCCCAAACTGTGCTTTCCATGAATGAATTCAAACACAAAAACTGCCTGCCTGCGGTTTGCAGGAGTTCAAACCCAAGATGTGTCAATGTGAGTGCTGTGTCCAATCTTGGTCATAATGACACAGAGAGAGACTGTTGCTAGTCCTGCTGCCAGGTACTAGGTAATTCCTTGCTAGAAGAGGTTTGTTCAGTTCCAGCATGGAAAGAGGCAGCCCCTCTGCAGAAGCTATGCAATTATTTGGATTTTTTCAGGAAACACTGTAAATACCTTTTCCTTCATGAGCCCATGCTTGAGCTATGTATCTCTAGTGACACAATATTTTTGTTCTGCTTGGCTTTTAGTGGTGTTTAATGAAGTGTCAGGTTTAAAAAATTTGATGATTGAAAGATTAAAGTGTATGGTGTAAAAGGTGGCAGAAGGATGATTTGTTTGTTTGTTTACTGCTTTCTTGCTTGGTTTTCCTTAGGTTGGAAGCAGGCAGAAGAAATCAACTAAACCAAAGCCAAAATGTGTTTTCTCAATATTGAGGAAATATAGACTTCCTTGTTTACACTGGGAATATTCTTTAATTAAGACAACCCCTGAAGTAATAGTATATATGGGGGAGACTGGGGCTGGAGCTGTTTTTCCTAAGAGAATTGTGAATTAATATGTGTTCTCTTTTCCTCTCATTTCCTTCTGTCGGTAGCAAAAAGTATATCCATACTGTAGCTTCAGTCCATGTGGTTTAATATGCTAGACTGGTTCCCCCTGGGGACATTGCAGAAGTGGGGAGAAGGAGTATATTTAGAAAAGGAGATAGTTTGTTAAGAATTAAAGAGCGTATTGATCAAAACGGGACTCCCGAAATACAATAGACTCAATGGAGATGATTTCAAATACGTTGTCCAGCAATTCTGCGCTGCTTTTGCTACATCTTATGCTTTCTGGATTCAGAGGGAGAAAAAATACGGTCTGCTTTACCGAGCCATGGTGTTGTGAGAAATGAAGAGTGCCAAATTTTCTAACTCTTCTAATGGCTGGCAGAGATCCTTGGAGAGAGAGTGAGAGAAACTGGGCAAGCCCTGAGGGAGCCTTGCCAGCCCCTGGTGCTGGTGCCCAGCTCCTGGGGTCTCTGCTCCACGATTGGGAGTATCTTTCCTCCCCAGGAGCTGCTTTTCCAGCACAGACCTGCCTTTTGGGTCTGCTGTCCCTCACCGCCCCCCCTTTCCTCTGTCACTGTGGGGACCCTACCCAGGAGCTTTTCATGCCTTCAGAAATGTGCTGCTGTGCTTCCCCCTTGAAGGGCAACACCGATGGGAGACAGAAACTGAGCCCCCTTTTTGGCCTGAATTCTACCTGGTTTAGTTCAGAAGAGGTCGGTAATGTGCTGCTGTGCTTCCCCCTTGAAGGGCAGCACCGATGGGAGACAGAAACTGAGCCCCTTTTTTGGCCTGAATTCTACCTTGTTTAGTTCAGAAGAGGTCGGCGCCTTCTGCTACGCCAAACGCCTGTTTCTAGAAGGCACACGGTCACAGAGCCATTTAATAGACTTCAATGGGGGGAAGCCATTCATTAATTTTATCTGCTTTTTCCCTTAGGGAAGTTGTCCAAAGCCTGAAGTGGCATCAGGAAAACTAGAAGAATACTGACAGTTCTCATATTGCAAATTGTCAAATGAAGCCATTTCCCACCGTTGCTGGTAATGTCTTTCATTATGCCTTTAATGAAATTGTATTGACATATTTATGGTCTAATAAAATTAAAAAAAAAGATAGCCTGGAAAAGCAGTTTTCAGGAGTTGAAATGTTTTAATAATGGTGGTGTAAATGATTTTGATTTTTTTTTTAGTCATTAACTTTGGCAAAAGGAACTGTGGATAATTCAAAACCGCTAATGAAATGGTCTCTGGACTGTGCCATTTAAATCCCCTAAGATGTATTTTCTGCTGCCTCTCCTGTAAATTTGATGCCCTTCATTTTTAACATCTATGGGGAGCTGGCTACAATGTGTTGTATCTTCTTCCCACACAGACCATTTATCTGCTATTATATTTTCCTACTCTCTTATGACTAGGAAAACAGCACTTTGATATACCATTTTATGATTTATACTTTAAAATACCCACCTGATCCAATTTTATTATGTCCTCAGTTGCTGAATTCAGAGGGAGTTAAAGTATGAACTTTAGCATCTGTTTTGAAATTGTTAGGGATTAGCCAGAAAATTTTGTAATGATTCTGATGAGCATCTGTCAGTTTTTTTGTGAGGCAGTGGTGAGACTTTCCAGATAGACTATCATGTCTGGTGGATCTGGATCTGGACACTTCCTAAACCTGGGATCCAATCTGTTAGTTGTACTCATTTGCTTGAGTGCAGTTATGGTTTCAGTAGTAGATGGTGTAATTTTTTTTTCATATATTTTCTTTTATAAACTCATAAAATGAGCCTGACTGAGAGCTGTGTGTTTTCACTTCACTTGCATGAGTCGGCCAATTGCTGTATCCAGCTCAATTAACATCTGAATCTCCTTTCATGAAAAAAAGACTATTGGTTCTATCCCACAGGTCACAGCAGACTAAGAAAGTAAAGGTCATGTTGTATCTTGAATTCAGAATGTACAGATGTTCTCTGAAGATAAAATCTGAAACCCAGAAGGGAAAGGAAGACGTATTTGCAGCTCTACTATGTATATGTAAATGGTAACAGATGAATTACTGCTGGAAGAGTGTGGTATTCTTTTTTTTTTTTTTTAACAAAAAAAGTCATAAAAATAGGCAAACAAGAAAAAAAACAAAATGGACCAATGAATAGCAACACATACTAAATCACTCTTAAATATGAGACTGGGGGAATATATGCAAGTTTCTTAGGATATGGCCAGTAAATATATAGACCCTTAGTGGCAAATCAGGCTTCTGAGAACATTAGTTCCTATATCACAGATGAAAATAAGGATATAAACATAAAAAATAAAGAAGAGAAACAATACATATACCCATGAGATCTCTGTATAATCCAAGTCAGTTGTCTGCAAGAGAGTTAAAAAATACTTTATGCATTCAGGGAATGCAGCTTTCCATCAGAGAAATACAATAGATATATCTATAATGTATCAGAGATGCTCTCATATTTCCTTTCTTTGGGGTTTACTCTGATTTAATTTCATAGTAGTCGTGCTTTTCCCTTTGAAACTCACCATCCTTAGCTCAGATGTAGGGATGAGGAACATTTCAGAGGCAGAACTCTAGTCAGAATTTTTGCCCATGTTGTAATTCCATCCTCTTTCACATTTTCAGTCTCCTTCTTTGCCTGCTGTGACTTCTGGCTTGAGGTTGGGCTGAGTAACTGCAGAGTTTACCATGTTCGAGACATTGTGAGTGCCGAGCTAAAGAGCATGACCAGCAGGTTGAGGGAGGTTCTTCTCCCCCTCTACTCTGCCCTGCTGAGGCCACATCTGGAGTACTGCGTCCAGTTCTGGGCTCCCCAGTTCAAGAGGGACAGGGATGTTCTGGAGAGAGTCCAGTGGAGGGCCACCAAGGTGATGAGAGGCCTGGAGCATCTCCTGTCTGAGGAAAGGCTGAGAGAGCTGGGACTCTTCAGCCTGGAGAAGAGAAGACTGAGAGGGGATCTTATCAATGTCTGTAAATTCCGAAAGTGGGGGGGCCAAATGGATGGGGCCGGGCTCTTTTTGATGGTGCCCAGTGACAGGACAAGAGGGAATGGGCAAAAACTGGATCACTGGAAGTTCCATACAAACATAAGGAAAAACTTCTTTACTGTAAGGGTGTTGGAGCACTGGAATAAACTGCCCAGAGAGGCTGTGGAGTCTCCATCTCTGGAGATGTTCAAAACCCGCCTGGACGCTTTCCTGTGCAACCTGCTGTAGGGAACCTGCTTTGGCAGGGGGGTTGGACTAGATGATCTCCTGAGGTCCCTTCCATACCCTATGATTCTGTGATTTCATCCTCCATAGGGCTGCTGGAGATGTCGGTGAGGTGTACAAGGATTTTGGCCCAGCTTTTCAGCAAAGATGTGCATGATACTTTTCAGAATTTTATGAAGGAGTTGTTTTTTAAAGCCATTTGTCTAGAAATCAAAGCGTGGCTCTTACAGACATATTTGTCTATCTACCCATTTTGTATTTATTATAGTCTAACTTCAGGAGTGTGGCTGATGTACTTAGGTAAGTGCCACATATAGATATGGGCAGCTTTTCTTTTTATTTAATTTGACCTTCTGAGGAGCAGTCCCTCTGTGCACTGATGCCTTCAGTAGGATTGCGGATGGAGTCCTGGGTCACCTGTAACCTCATCTGTGATCTAACTGCTCCAGACAGACAAGCAGTGCACACAGTTTTACCTCAGAATTAAGGCTGGCCAAGTACATTTCTTGACAAAACCCACAAACCCTGAAGTGCAAAGAAGTCCTAAATTGAGGCAGCATTCAGGGCTTTTCCTAGAGGCACCTCCAAACATTAGCCAAGTTCTGCTGCAGCTCAGTTATACCATCACACCGATGACCATCTCAGCACACTCACCTTTAGGGCAGCAATACTGTTACTGTGTGTGGTCCAGAAAGAAAAATTCTGTTGTAATGCACAGACTTAAAACTTACAGTATTTGATTAGATACTGACACATTGAATCTTAAGATCTAAATTTTATAATAAAAGAAGAAAAGCAAATAAAGCTGATAATTTCTGCATATCTTACTTTACCTAAAACTCACACTTCCAATATGTTTTATTAAAATATATCATAGTTTTTAGAGCAATGGACAAGTCACTAATAACTGAAATCACATACAAACTCATACTGAAATCTACCCATTCCCTGTTTCTTGTTTATATTCATAATATACCCAGCATTTAAATGACTATAGTCTCCAGGTGTCAGTGTAGGATGTTGTGTTCAGTCTCACAAACAGAGAATTGAAGCTCAGGCGGAGTAAATGAGTTCCCTAAGGTCACATGTGATGTTTGCAATAGGAACCAGAGCAGCACAGAGCTGCTCTGGCAGATCATTAGATGCTAGACTATGCTGCCATGTCTTTGCCAGAAAGGGCTAGCAACCAACCAGGGCAGAATATGAGAATGTTTGCAGTTTAGCATGTGCATGTGTTTGAAGACTGGTTTATGACAAGATAATCCAATGTGCTTATGTGCTATTAATTGTTTTCATAGGATCCTCAGAGCACTGTAGCAGACCTACAGCCCTGCGTCCTGTCTCCTGTGCTTCAAAAGCGGGTGAAGCAATTCTGCAGCAAACAGGTATTGGACTTGGCTCCCACATGGTATCTCATCTGAGTCTCAAATGGAGATTGGCGTGACGCTAAAGCAGGATATTTGACTCCTCATCCGTAAGTATGTTCAACACAACATTTATGTACTCCTAGAAGAATGTATTTTGAACTGTGGTATATGCTTAGCCTCGGTTACAGGTTCAGGTGCTGAATTCTTCTGGTCTTTGTTTTATAAAATGTCTTCTGGTTCTTGTGACACAGAAATACATAATACAGAGAACAAAACACAAATAATTTAGCAGCATGGATTAGAAGCCCTTACAAATTCGAGGCAAGTCAGTTGTCACCTCTAAAAGGTCTGGAATTGATTTTTTCAGCTGAATGGTAGAAATGTTCTTAGAGCTATTCTAAGGTTGATTTTAAATGATGGATTCATAAACAGACTTTGTAATGTATGCGCACAAAAATTTGCTCATTATGTGTATTTCTTACTAATTTGCAAATGCTGCTCTACGTCCTTCTCAGAAAACACAGAGGTTTAAACTTAGCTGTTAGTTAAAATTTTAGTGCAAATTTAGAACTGCTCTATCCTGATATCTACTAATTTCTATATTGTTTATTACTTTGTCTAAATAATTAGTGACCTGATTGTACTCCTGGTCCATTTTAGCCATGAGACTAATGATGTCTTCTGCTGTTGATGTCTTAAATGTGTCTCAGGTTATACCAAAGGGCAGTGCACTTTCCATTTAATATGGAACTTCAATGATAACACTACCCAGGTTTTCAAAGGATTGATCATCATGTTGCATGCTTTTTTTTGCATGCTATTTAGTTTTAAAAATTGATAATACGCAAGAAAATGGAGATTTCTTTTCTTGCATAGCAGTAAATAGTAACCATTTGATGAAATATTGCAGCCTGTGTAGTAATTAAGTTTCACTCTACAGTCAGTTTGTTTTAAACAAAAATCTTGCATAGTTCCTTACCAGCGTTCCCTGTCTAGCTTTGGCTTTTGTAGGGGATACTGGAGAGTTAGCAACAGAGGCCTGTTTGTTCTGTTGATCTATAAAAGAAGAATTGTATTGCAGTGCAGTTTAGGAAAGAAAAGTAACAGTGCAAAGAAGCACAATTTGAATCCATGCCTGGCTGTGTAAACTTCACCTTTATTCTTCTTTATCCACCACAGAAGGTGAAATGTCTTTCTGTTTGTTAAATGGTTGGCCTTGGTCTTACAATTGCCATTCAGGGTCTGCAGCCATGACATTGCAGCTGTCTGTGAAGCTGAATTCAAATCACTCTCACCCTGGCTCAGAAGGCAAATGGAAGGCTTGGGTCAACTGATGGCAATATTTGGAAGAATATAACTGGTTGCCTGAGGGTAAAGAGTTTTGTATTTGCTTATCGATCCCCTGAGCCCCTCTGGCTGGGCCACATCTCATGGCGAATGCTAAACTTTGCCATGGATTGTAATTGATCTAGCTAATAGAGCTAGACCTCACCACCTCTGACCTTTCATGGACTTGGCATTCTCCTCTGAACTGTACCCAAGGGTGTCCTTTACTGTCACCTGTGAGCTTACTGCATAGCTTCTTTTTAAGTATCCCTGCTGTATAGCCCTTCTCTTACATTTACAGCCCTAATGTTACAAGTGTGAATTCTCAAACAACAAACAGAAGTTTTCTTTCCCTGTAGACTTAGTATGCTAAGTGGCATCTGCTCTCCCCTGTGAGTCCAGAATAACACTGTCGCGTGCAGAGGTGGGCTCAGGGCAGGACTCACCAAAAGTCCCCACTCAGGAGCTCTCTCCTGTTTTTGTTTTTGTTGTTGTTTTAGTGGAACCTTCTAAAGGAATGCCTACTCCTCACAACTCCTCTCAAAAATCTCCCTGAGATTTTCTATGTGATAAGAGGTCTTTATAATATCTTCATGAATAAAATTGGTAGAGTATTTAAGGTATGTTCCTGTAGGACTATTTCAGGAAGGGGGTCACCTGGATCTGCTGTTTAATGGCTCTTTATCTGTGATAGAACTTGGCATACTAGGACAGGATGAATAAATTGTTCTCAGTCACCTACCAGTAGAAATCTCTCTTCACAGCATCACTTTAAAAAGAAAGCTGTTCCCCTAAAATGTTAAATTGATGTTCCAGCTGAGAAAAATAACAGTCACTTTTGAAAGAGAATTTGATTTTTATACTCTTCTGGTTTAATAGCCAGCAGCCTTAGGTATCTGCAAATATATCCTGAATACATAATCACCCTGTGCTGAAACCAACACAAGTTTCATGTGTGTCTTGTAAATATAACTCCAAAGAAGTTGCACTACAGCAATACACAGAAATCACTGCACAAACTTACAAAGTGCTCGGAAAATGTACTTTTAAAGGGTAGTGCTTTCAAGTAAATGACATTCTCCAGTTTTATAATCTGTCATGTGGATAAATGCCTCATTTACCAACCGGGAGGGGACCACAAAGGTTTGTTGTTGTAGAAGTTTGATTTTCCAATTCTTGCGACTGGAAAATAAAATACAGATTTGTCCTAGCCTTGTGGCAGAGTTGACAAATCATTAATTCCATTGATTCTCACGGCAGTGAAATTTATCAAACTGAAATCCATTTGTATTAGCCAAAAAGGTTACATATCGTGGCATGGAAAGCCTTCTTCTCCTACTTGTGCTTTCATACTTTGATTTTTTTTTTTTTCAAGCCCTGTTATGTGCCTTGTAAAGAACCTAGAGGGGTAGATTATGAACCCTTCTACTTATTCTCGCCCATTGAACTGAATGCACTTTATGTCGAAATTGCAAATACACCAAGTGTTGTGGAACAAAAACATTTGCCAGTCTTCAGATGGATTTGTGAAGAGCAAAGTACTGTGTGCAGCAGCCTAACCTACTGCACCTCTCCCCCCCAAACCTGCAAACTTCACTGGTGCAAAGACCTTTTGCAAGGTGTCAGACTAGGAAAAAAATTTCCTTGATTTCAAGAAGAAAACACTCTGATTCCTGCTTGGGTGGCCTTTCCCCAACCCAGCAGGTTTTTGACCCTATCTGGTGTAGATCAGCACAGCTGGAGCAGTGGTGGTTTACACCACTGGTGATGCTGGGTGAGTGTTCTGCTGCTGCGGGGAAAAGCTGCATTGCCGTGGGAGCTCAGCTTCTGAATGCCATGGAGGCTCACAAGAAGGGGAGGGTTAAGGGAGATCCTGATTAAAGTTCCATTTGCTGATGCTCTTTACCAATTTATATCCAAGTGCTGCTTTGCTAATTAATGACTGCCCATGAAATGCCATGTGTCAGCAATGAATCACTTATTTCTGTTGCACTTCAGTAGTACACAGCTAATGAGCAAGGACAACTCATATAATTAAAGCCTAAAATAGCCCTGTCGGTAGGACACAATCAAGTGTTTATATCTTGCTGTAGTGGGTGGACCAGACTATATCACTTTGACTTTGCTATTTTTACAAGAAAAAAGATGGAGGATGAAAAAATATGGAGCAATAAATGTCTTCTTCAACTATAGTAGTACAAGGAATTGAATTGCATTTTAAAAGAACTAAAATCCTGCCAGTTACCTATATTTGGACTAACCTTAAAATAAGATTATCTCAATGATTGCCTCTAATGGACCTGATCAGGCTCAAAACTAATACAAAAATAAATACAAGGGAGAAACCTACTGAATGAAACAGGGCAGTTTAGTGCAAAATCACAGCACAGTCAGTAGTTTGGTGCTCCATGGCTGCACGAAGCTATGAAAACTGAGAAACAGAGTCAGCCTCTCTATGAATGTACGTAGGCAGCTGTTCATACTTTAAGCAACATCTTGAAAAATCTGCAACTGAACCAGTAAACCAGTAAATAACATTTCTCCTGCTTGACCTGGTCAGTGCTAGCACAACTGGGATCTTGTATTTTCATTCAGGAGGGGTGAGAGTAAGTAGCTACTATTAACCAAAGTACCCCATATCAGTAGTGACATGCATAAATGACATAAGGCAAGCTGTTTCCCAGATTTGGCAGTAGGAAAACTGAATCCCATCTCCTCTGCCAAGGGATAAATCTGTCTCTTCTCGACCCGCTTATTCTGATAAGCATCAGGAAGGAAGGGGAGGGATCTATGTAGTTTATACTGGAAAGATGAGACAAAACAGGACGACATTATGGAAGGCACAGGCAGAAAAATGGTCTTTTTATTTTGGATATTTGTATTTTTGGATACAAAATATTTAAATCTTTAGGAGTTTAAGTTTGCAATGAAAAACAGTTTTATGAAAATATGCACACATTCCTCCTCACAACAGTCCCTAACATCTCCCTCCCACTCCTTTTTACATACACCTATGTGGAAACTCAAGTTTCTGTGAAGGAACAAAAAGCTTGACCAGCAGTTATGACCACTTTTGCTGGAGAAAGCAAGAAGTTACTTTTCCAGGAAAGGAGCAATAAAGGTGAACATCTGTTTTCCTTGGAACAGGTTTTGAATACTTTCACCATATGAGCAGACCCAATCTTGCTGCTCAGCAGTAAGAACAGCAACAGTTCTCCCATTGTTGCTAGCATGACAGATTAACATTTGTTCTTGTTACTGTCTGTAGCAAGCACCAGGTAGATCCTTTGTATTGGCCTCATATGGAAGTTTAAAAAGAAAATCCCAAGAAATGGGGATCTTTTCTGAAATTACTTCTACAAATTCTCAGAAAGCTTTGTGAGTGCCTGACAAAAGCCCTCACTCTGGTGTCTAAAGCGCAGTGGGATTGCCAGCTGTGTGTTTTCACAGGCTTATTTAGGACAAACACTCAGCTCAGGTTGAGTAGGGAAGACCTCAATCTCCTTATTCTTGAAAACACTGCAGCCCTCCCCCACCTGGCCTTGCTTGAATGTTAAGCTGCAAATACACGTGCTGCCTGGATCTTGTCCCCTTCACAATCCCTGGTGTGACCTCCAATGACATCCTGACGCCGAACAGCTCCCCAGTAATAAATTGGGGAACAATTCCTCTTGCTGACATCTGCTCTTCCATGTTTGTTTGGCTTTTTGGATGCTGTTTGTTTGCATCAACAGGACTGTAGATAACCACCCTCCGTCTGAGCAGTGAGATTGTGAGAGAAGACCTTGGATGGTATTAATTTAGGTCTTTTTGGTCTCTTGACATCCCTTTTGGGTAAGTCAAGGTTCTGTTTGACTGCAAAGTGGAGGCAGAGATGAGAGTATGAGACTGTCAGAGCATCTGCAAAATGGGCATTTCATGTTTTTAAAAAACATGCACTGTTGCAGAACAGAAGCATAATATATGTCATTAACATTAGTGTCATTGAGCAGCCTCTAAATGGCAGATTGGTGGGAAAAAATTTGATATGAAAATGTAAACAAGAGAAAAGGAAAACTGTAATAAACTCTCTGCATAAGAAGGGTAATCTACAATTAAATACAAAGGCTAAACTGAAACAATGTGAAGGATGAGATCTATTTCCTATTTTAAAGCTAAGACTGATGCTCTGTCTCTAACCCCCAAAGCTGTGACAAAAACTTAATGGTCTGAAGCAGAGACACCATGTCAGACTTCACTCTGCATTCCTGGCTCTGTATGATTTATCACTTGCAGCCATTCTGTTTGCTATTAATTAAGTACAAAAGTTATTTTAGTAAGTCAGCTTGGTTGTGCTGCATCCCCTTTTGAGCTTAGTTGAAAGTGAAAACTAAAGGTCTTTATTGTAACTGCTGTAAATTCAGGTTCCAAAGGTATTCTTCTGCATTTGCACACTCATGAAATGAAAAAAGGCAGCCTTGGTTCTCTGCTGTAGCTGCTCCAATGTTTGTTATAAATGTGTTTATAAAAACTGATTACTCCTTCACAAATAACCTGCATGTATTATAACATAGCCACAAGGGTGGATGTGATCTGGATGGTGTTACCAAAGAATTATGGTTTGTTTTTTTTTTTCCCCTGACAGTGGACACATGGGCTCTGCTTTATGCTGTGGAGGACAATGAACTATTGACCACCAAACAATGGGAGAGCAAAGTTTGATGCTGAGAAGGCCCTGCTAGAAATGCCCTCTGGGAGACAGTGCTCAGCAGTGCAGGTATTTCTTGGAACTGGAGCTGACTGCCAGCCAGGCTCTGCCTGTAGCTCTAACTGCTTTGGAAATGTCAGTAACATCAGCCAAAACGGGACGTTTGTGATAGAGGAAGACAGAGCATCTTGATGAGCTATGGCAATAAAACTTTGTGTCTGAATGTGAGTTACCAATGCCTACTATCACAGCTTTCAGAGCTGAGTGGAAAATGCACCCACCCTTTACACAGCTTTCTTGGTGACACATCCCTAGTCTGCCGGGAACTCGAATAGACACATACCTATGGCAAGGAGATGGCTTTTTCCCAGCTCTGCTAAGGATGGTTTCCTGCTCCCCCTGTTGTGTCAGAGGAGTGCTGGTTACTTTCTGTTCCTTTCCTTTTTTCCTTCTACTCACAGAATATTAGAGTGTCTCCCCATTTTCTTTTTCTTAATGGCAGGTAGCAACAGTGAAAGATAAACCTCAATAAAGGCAGCCCCAGAGTGTCTGGGTATTTGGATGTCTTGCAATTCAAGCTATGCTGGAATACAAAATACAGAACTGATGACTGATGTGGCTTTTTGTTCTCCAATCCACCGATTACAAGGTAAATGCTTCCTTCTTTCTTGTACAGTGGTGATGAATTGATGGCAAGACATGTTTGGGTGATGCAAGGGACCAGACGGTATTCAAATGCAGGATGTGGAGGATTTTATTTCTCTGGGTGTCTGAAAGAAACTGAGCCCTCCTGTCAGAGAATCCCTGGGCGGGTGGGAGATGCACAGTGTGGCTGAGCTGAGAAGGGTCACTGGGGACACCAGAGATAGTGGGTGTTAGACACCATGAGCGGCTTCCAGTCCTTTCATCTGGGCTGCAATCGTACAACTTGTATCCGCTTTTTCCTCTGAGGATCTTGAGAGTTCTGCTGCAACTCTCCTCCAGCGTAACAATGCTGTGCAAAGAAGAAATCTGTTTTTTATTCAGGATACAGAGATTTAAGTGTTCCCATCTAATTCCACACTGAATCACTGTTTGGCAGCTCCTTGTGCTGAGCTTCTGAGGAGCCAGTCTGCAGCAGGCACTCAAAGTGCTGTAAATAAACAGTCTGCTCCTGAAGTCATCTCTAAAATTTAAGTAATCCAGGCAATCCTTCAACCCCCACTTCAGCTCATTAAGAAGTGTAGGTCCCAGAAGCAGCAAACACAGCACAGGATACCTTCTATGTAGTGCTCTCTTTTGTATGCTGATTTTAACAGCTCTCTGAAAGAGGTTCAATTACAGTTTGCCTTGCGAGAGGCTTTCTTCTGAGCTGCTTGAACCCTCCCAAGCCCAATTTCTAGGCCAAGATCTGCCAGGCTTTGATGTTTGCTGGATGAGGTCCAGGCCATGGGCAAGTCACCAGCTCCAGCTCCTGCCGCAGGGGCCAAGCAGCGCATGTGCGATGAGTGCGAAGAAGCACCTGGGGGCTTCAGAAAGAAAATACCCCACCCAGAGAGGTGATCTTAATGCATCATAATGTTTCCCGGAGCTGGAATTGCTTGGTTTTCTGAAAGTAAGAATTTTAGCTGGTTGAAATGAGAATACATGATGGGAGAAATTTAGTAATGATGGAATATACTTATAAACACTTTATTATTACTTTTTCAGTGGAATTGTCTCATTGTGCCTCATGAGAACCATTGTTAGACAATCTGACATACTTTCTATTAAATTCAGAAATCAACAGAGTGGTTTTAATGAAGTTCAAATAAACCTGGTATGAATACTGGTATACAAGACAATTACTTTGTTCACAAATCAAGAAGAAAAATAAGCCAAAGCCTATCTGAAGATTACAAAGATAATGTCAAAGAAAATAAAAAGATAAAAGAATAAGCACAGCTATCATTCTCTTGAATCTTGTGAAATGTGTTTTATAACATTTGACTGTAATCACAATTAGCAACACTCAGGCTGTTTGTTTGGCTGTGTGTGCAAATCTGAATGTGTGTGTATGAAAGAGTAATGGTGGCTGTGCAAATTAATTTTCTCATGAAGATCTGATTGCTCCACCTGTTATAGTCTGTATACATCCTATATTCCATCAAGTGTTGCCAATTAATTCGCAGAATGTAATTGAAGAATGAAAATAGAAGAGCAAAATATCTGATTTATAGATTGAATTGGTTATGCCCAGTGATTTTTTTAAATGCTGGTTTAAATATTCTGTTATTAAATTGATTAAATAATTAACTGCTACTATAAACATGTCAGATAGTATTTCACAATTTTCTACCACCAAGTGGCACTCTCATTTACTTCCCAATGTAGTATGTTACTGAAGTAAAGTTGGTTCTAGTCTTGAACAAGACTGCTAAAGAACACTAAGGAAAGAAGGAAGGGATGAAAATGCCCTCTGTAATCACATGTTGGTGAAAAACATAGTTAGCATGGGCAGCTCATGCTGTTTGCATATACTTTATTCATGTTAAATAAAAAAGCTTTCTTTGCTGGGTTGAGCAGAGCTGAAAGAATAACTGGTTCCAAAGGCAAAAGATTATTTCAGTGATTCCTTGTTTTCTTTAAAAAAGTTGTATGCCAATACAATCACCAGACCACAAGCTGTACTCCTTTTATCTTTATTCAGTTGTAGAACTGGATCTATATTTGAGGAAGCATGAAAAGTTAAGACTGTAAGAAATCCCAAGATCAAAACAAAGCCACTTGCTGCAAATCATAATGTGAGTAAAACAGATAAATTAAAAAAAATGTTTTGAGGGAAAAAATATAAGATGATAAAATCCAGGTGGACCTGCAGGAAGTTAGTATAGCAAACTGTTATAAATATTGTCTGCTATAGCCAGAGAGAAGGAGATCCAGCAGCTGTGTGTCACTCTCCACTCAAGAGCTAAGACAACGCAGGAGCTGTGCTCCCTTCAGAATCGTAGCTGAGCTCCCTGTCTTCATATCTGATGGCACCTGAACTTCTGCTGCCTAGTGTCTGTCTTTGGGTTCAATCCAGTATTTTTTGTTTACCCTGAACTTGCCTAGAGTCTGTTTAAGCTGTACTAATGTCTGTAGTCTGTTTTAATAATCTCCTGGAGAGTCACAGTCATTGCCTGGATTTACAAATTTTTGAAGGAAGAGAAAATTCTGTACTTGCCTTTTTACAAGTTGCCCAAAGAAGTTGTGAATATTCCCTTCCTGGAAGTGTTCAAGGCCAGGTTGGATGAGGCTTTGAGCAACCTGGTCTAGTGGAAGGTGTCCCTGCTCATGGCATGGTGGTTGGAACTAGATGATCTTTTAGATGCCTTCCATCCCGTCCCATTCTATGATTCTCTGGTGTTCTAACTTTGGCCCACTTGTTATTCTCCATCCATGTGCACAGAAGAGGGGTTAGCTCTTCATATATCATGCAAATATAGGGTAAAAGAAAAAGTGTGGAAGCCCATGAAACACAAGAATTTCCTCCTGCAGTGGTCTTATTGCATGGCTTCACTGTCACACCCCATCTTGCACCTTCTTTCTGGCCCAACAGACCTTACAAGATCCAGAGTGTCTCTATTTGCCCTTCAGAAATACTTGAAGATTTTTCTGGGTTGTGAACAACATCCCAGATTAATTTTGTTTAATGAATAAGGGACAGTTATGTGCTTTGGATTGGTTACTACTTCCTGCCCAGGTCCCTCCAGTGAAATCAGTGGATTTTGGGCTGCAGAGCAAAAGGAGTTGCTACTTCCAGCAGTATCACAGCACCTCTCTGCAGAGGAATCATTCATTTGCACTGTCTACACAGTGTCTAAATAGAAATCTGTGCCTACAAATGTTTGAAGAAGGTTGAGGAAGTTAGGTTCATTGAGACACTGTTGTCAAGAATATAGCTGGCTTGTCGAAGAGGATGGCTCCTTCAATGACACAGGACCCTTCTCAGGAAATGTAGATGTTATTTGCATGGAAAGAGATACCATGGTGGATAAACTTTTCAAAATGAGTTGAGAGTTTTTGTTGCTGTACTTTTCTATGATTTTGTATATCTTTAAGAGCATTCTGGATGCAGTATATGTATTTTGCCCCTAAGACTTTACTTCTTTTTCTTTTTTTCTTAATGTATTCCATTAATTTAAAAGAATATCAAGGCAGAGGCTGAAGATATATTCTCTGTATTTGTCAAACAGCAATTTCCATGCACAGGTTTGCCTTACAGCAAATGTAAGCCTCTCATTTTTAAACATCCACATAGACTCCACATTCCAGGAGTTCCAATCTACATCAATCCTCAGCCACATTGCTCGCTTGCATTTCCTCATCCTTTTTCTTGTTCACTGAGTATTTTCAGGACTTAACTGTTTTGCAATTTATAGCTTGCATGTGAAGGCAGGCATTCCTGCTACTGCTGCGGCAGCCAGGTGCCTGGATGCTTCCCTACTTGCTGTCATTTTGCAGGTGCAAAGCAGAGGCCTTTTTGCAACTGGTCAATGAATCATGAACTGCTGGATATAAAGATTGGAAAGTGCTTAATGCACTTCAGGTTCCCTTTTCAGACCAATTCTGAGCTGAGTGAGCTCACATAATCACTATTCTCTGAATACATATCAGTGGATTGCATTTAAGTCATTTTGTCACTTGCTGGCGGAGAGATTAATTGAGAACTTATAGTCTGATGTGCCACAAGAAATTTGGGAATTTGGCTCACCGGGTCTGAAAGCATATACTCCAGCTGAAAGAATGATAAAGGAGATAAAATTGGCATTGTGATTTTGAGGCTAAGGTTCCTCCAGATTTATTTAAGAGAACAAGTTAAATAATACTGCGAACAAAAGTAGAAAGCTTATAAAAGGGTCAGAACAAATACTGAAAAATAAAATTATTTTTCAGCAGTAAAGAGACTGGAGAAGGCCTATAGATCTTGATGACAAGTCAGCAATGATCACTATAAAAGATGTACTTGGAATGGACATCTCCGCAATTCAAGTGACTGGCTTTATGCCAGGGCTGTATTTCTAAGTCTTAAAAGTGATAAGTGTCTTAAATAGCTCCAATCGTTTGTGGGTTTGTTTTTTGGGTTTTTGGGGTTTGTGTTTTTTTTTGGTAGGAATTGCTGTAACTGAGAACAGATATGATTGGATTTTGGAAGGCAACATTTGTCATTACTAAATTTGTTTGCTTATATTTACAGTTCTTGAAGTATCAAGCGAGGAAGGGTTCAACTTGAAACAAATCTTCAGTGTTGTTAGAAGACGTGAGAGAGTAGCTCCTTTGAGATGCTCTCTTTCTGTCTTGTAAATATACTTTGGCAATTTTATGTAGTTCACGGAGAGCCAGATATAAGTGTCTGTGCCTCTCAGTTATTTGGCGCTATTCGATCTGAGGATTGTACTTCAGTGTACATTTTATTAAATGCAAAACTGAGAAACAGGGAAAGCTTATAAGCCCCATGTCAGTGAACCACACAGTAAAAGTGCAATTATAAACTATAATAAATATTTATGCACTTAGTACATATTGTAAACTCTGCACATGCATGGAATATCAAAAGACTTAGTACCAAAGCATTTTCTGCTTTGTGGATTACTTTAGGCTACCACAGCCCACCTGCTTTGGAAGCAAGATTATTTTCTTTTGCTAAAAGTGAACATTTTAAGATTTTCATGTGCATGAAGAAGCAGGCGCTTACTTACTTGTATCTGACAAGGAAGATGTGCATGACATATTGTGTCCAGAATCAATATATTCATGTGGAGTATAATTGTAACTTCTTAGCAAGGGAACCTCCTCCACTTCTATGGACAAAACCCAAAGCTCTTCTGTATTGTTCACTAGGCTCTCCCTGATTCTTATTCTGTCAAAATAAACTCTGAGATATAAACTCTATTCCTTTGCAGAAAATAAAAGCTCTACAAGATTTTTTTTTTTGTGAATGGAAAAAAAGAAAGTTGAGAGATAAGTCTGGGGGCTATAATTATAGAAATGGATAAATGAAACTGTCAAATAATTCCTTTGAAGACACTTTTTAGCACGTATTTCAGAAAAGGAGCAATTTGTGTGATGCGAACCATCATTAATTGGAATTTCTGTGCCTTTGCTTTAATAAATTTGCTTCAGTTACTTGATCCTTTAAACTCTCCATTAAGTGATCTGCACTTGTTAAGGGAATGGCGTGAAGCGTGTGGTCTGTGTGGGATTCTGTTTTAAGTGCTACATCCATTGATGAAAAGAGAAGAGGTGCCAATCCACTTATGGTGCAAATATGCAACCTCCTTTCTGTGCAGAGGTGGGTGGAGAAGGGAGGCTGGAAAGGGTGACTTGGACATCTATTTCTCTAGGGCTTGGTCATACCATTCTATGAATAACCTGATCGCATTCACCCAAGGAACTGAGCGTGTCAATGATTCCCGTAGGGCTAAACAAGGATTTTAAGGTAAGAATGTGCTTTTGAGTATGGGATCAAACGGATGAACGTACACTAAGTATGTGTTTGGCAGTGGCTTGGAAGCAGCTGACAATAGAATTAAAAATAAGTCACTGGAAGGAATCTTTCAACTGGAGCAGGTCACAGAAAGTTTTCTGGGGGAACACTGAGGGGATACTTTGTCATTACAGGCCAGGATGTGTTTCCATCATGTGAGCAGATTGGTGTTCATGTCCCCATGTGACAGGAAGGTCCCCAAACCTCACCCATGCACTCTCCTTACTTAAGTGTTGTGTTTCCAGCCAGGTGGGAGTCCCAGCCTTAGAATGCAGCATGCAGCTGGCACCTGCCAGCCAGCCTTGGTGGTTTGCTTATATGGAGAAGTGTTTTCTTCTGGCCGTGTGAAGACATGGTGTGAGACTATTGGGAAAGAGGGCAGCAGGGCTGGCAAAACAATTCAGTATCCCAAGAGAGTGGGGTTTAGGAGTTACTTCAGCCATAAATTTAAGCTATCTCCAAGGATAACTTGAGGCAGTTGGTTCACACTGGGTAGTAAGTCTTTTGATGTGACACGTGATTGAATAGCTAGAGAATATGATCTGTTCTGCAAACATGTAATGCATGTACAATTTTACATTAGGTATTGTTGTATGTCCCCTTTTAAAATGCTGCAACAGGTAAAACTGTTCCTGAGCATCAATTTTAATGCTATTTCTTTGAAAACCACAATTAGTGTTGCAATTCTGTGCCCAGTTATGAAATGGAGTATCTACTGTCCACAGTAATACATGTCAGTGGGAGGCAACAGAAGGATTAGTGTTTTATGCCAACCTGATTCAGTAAGTGAACTCAAGTTACCTAAATCACCTGAAATCTTAGGGTAGCTCATATGCTTTAAGCTAGGATGTCCAAATACCTTGTGGGGCGGATAGGCTTAGGCCTAGAGAATTCCTGAAGGAATCTGAAATAATTTCTGTTCCACATAGTAACTGCTGATGCAAATTAGTTATATCTTTATCTTACACTGAAAAATAGCAGAGTTTCAGCTTCTTATTTGTCCTCTGCATGTTAGACAAGAGGATGGCTTAAATGGCAACAGGGGATCTCCCTGAGATAGAGATATATCTCAAGAATAACCATTGGTTGATAGAGGCTTCTGGTAAGCAAAAGAAATAGCAAATGGGTTCCTTGAAGAGAAAAAAATCTACAACAGCTACCAACGTCTTGTCAAAATTAGGTAGATTAAGGATTTATTTTCTTCAGATAGATTTTCATATTTAAACTGATTCTGTTTGATTATCTATTCATTCGTAAGCAAGTATTTTTTCCTCATAAGTCCTTTTCCTTTCCATATTCTGCCTTTCTGGCTTCTCAGGGGAAAAAAAAAAATCATCACAGCATTTGGTCTCCCTTGTGCTTAATTGGGATCCTTGAGTTTTAGGTGTGGAATTAACTTGGGGGATATAAATCACCTGTCAGTAGTGGACATGACTGGTAAAGAGTCAGGTGCCACGCTGCAACTTTTTTTTTTTTTTATCTATTTCTCAGCTTCTGAAGTGAAATGCTTTGCTCTCCCATGCATTGTGCCCCAGAGTGGTAACTGAAGAATCCCACCACTGAAGTGGAAAACCAAGCAGAGTTACTCACAGGAACCAGTTCAGAGTTATTCAAGAGGAACTCGTTCAAAGCTGCTGTTTTAACACCAGTCTGGAGCTCCAGTGCTGAATGCAAGGCAACAGAAAGGTACCACCATTCTCAGCCTAAATTTGTCTCTCTTGGATAGTCCCTGACACCCATTTGATCAAAGAACTAGACTGACAGCTTTCTCTTTCCTTGAAATTTGGAATTAATGAGAGAGATTTGTGTGGAAAAAAAACCCAGTCCTACGAGCAGGAGTCAAACTAATGGCTTTGTCTCTCTGCTGAAGGTCCCAAGCATAGGGCTACAGTCCTGGTGGGGCTGTGCCATCATGAAGACCCCTGAGACCCCCATGCCCTGCTCTTCTTCCCAGTGGCTCTGAGACACACCTGTGTGTGAAGAGCAGCAGAATGTCTACTGATAGCAACAGTTATTCTCCTCTCTTTTGGGTCTGAGTGGCCCAGTTTCACTATTTCTTTGTCAACCTTACAGCAAAGCTGTTGATTTCGACTCTTGCAGCAGATGCGGGCTTAAGTCCCTTCTGGGTGAGAAGGTCCTAAGATGATAAGGATTTGGAGGATAACAAGTGGCTTTTAATCTTTATGTTAGAAGTGAATGGCAGGAGAAGCACTGTTTGACATTTTACTAAGCAGGTGCTGGAGGGTGACCTCTGTACTTGGCTCGTTCTCTGTGCAGAAATAATTTCAGTGGGAATTTTTCAGTGCAATTTTGCACAGTTGTTGGGGGCAGAGTCATCTTTGCATGCTCTTGTACACCTCTGCACTTCAATACGTCCTTTTTCTTCTTTAAACAAATAGAGAACAGTATTTTAAAGGTTTCTTTCTGGAGATATTTATCTACTGTACCTTTTGCATCATTTGCATCATTTGAGGCTGTTCATAGAAAACGTACTTGCAGCACTTTTGGGAACTGAAGCATGGAAGGAAAGAAAATTACATGTTTATCTTTATTTGATTTCTTAATTTGAGAAGCAGATATAAGTTAATTAATTGACAAAGAGGTTTTAGATTTATCCCATTAGCAGTTAGGGCTGGGACTGCTGAGCAGTTAACTATTTTTGAGATGTCCAGAACCTGAGAAAATTAGGTTTTGTTACATACTGTTTTTTCTCACTTCAGGCAAAGGTACTTTTATCTTTGTTTTAATATTTTTGCTAAGTAGTGAGAATGCTAATATTGGCTAACAGGAAAGGACCTCTGCTTCCAGTAGTTTAGAATGAATGATTATTTTAGTGGGAGAGTAATGAGATTATTTTATACTACAATTACATAGCTCAAATTCCATACCTTCTCAGTAGCTGGTGGTGTTGAGATTCAGGGTTCTTGCTAGATTCTGCTAAGAGACACGTAAACATCAGCTGATAAGAGTTAGTAGTAGTATTGCAGAATTATAATAATACCAACAACTAATAATTAACTTTTTGTCTGGTGATAATTCTTCAGAAATCTAATCAACAAATATTGACTTAATTGTGCTAAGTTCTGTACCTGAAATTTATGGTCTAAAAATCCAAGGCAGCCAGATAGGACATTTATACTTAATTTAATATCCTCTGTGTTCTGTGTGTTTTGGAGGAGACATTTAGTTGTAGATAGATCTTAGTGAAAGCATCTATGAAATACTGTGAGGTTCCCCCAGAGCCAAACTCTTGCTCTGGCACAATTCTCCATGTCCTTCAATTTCTAGTCCCTTTTCCAGGCCAGCAGTGCATTAGGTATGTGGCAGGAAAACTCAGAAGTATTTTCGTATTCCATTCAGATCTCACGTAATTTAATCAAAACCCTAAAGAGTTACACCTAGGCTTGGTTTGGCTCTTTATATTTAGCATAACCTAATACTAGGGCTTTATTTCTTCCTAAACTATCTGATTGAATGCTACTGTAAAATATTCTGCTTTTAGCAAAGCATTATTTCATCTTGGGCTCATGTTTCATAACTTTCAGAATCACGAAAAGGAAGAATTTTTTCCGTTTATTTCCAAGATTTGCTTAGGTAAGCTTTATGATATGCCTGCAAGATTTGAAACAACAAGACATATCTTGATGGGTAGAAGGACACCAGTGACATTTCGTATTGCCCTGATCACAAAGGGAATATATTGCATAGCTTAATTCTCCTGTGACACACACACAGGATTACAGGGTAGTTTGGGCTGGAAAGGGACCTCAGGAGGGCTCTAGCCCAACCCCACACTCACAGCAGGCTCAGCTGCAAGGTCAGACTGGGTTACTCTGGGCTGTACCCACAGTGTGGGCTTCAGAACCTCCAGGGACAGAGACTGCACAGCCTCTCTGGGCAGTT
>NW_010337863.1:0-972 GCF_000700745.2 Antrostomus carolinensis | reverse complement strand
AGGTCGCCACGCCTTCCCAGGAAGGCAACAGGCAGGAACCCAAACTGCATCTGAGGACACCATGGTTGAGACAGGGACCCAAACAACAATGACAACTACAACAATTGCCCCAGTGGTGAAAAAGAAACAGTGGACAAGGAGAACCACTGGTCCATAGCATCAATTAGTAAGGGAGGAGGAAGAAGAGGAAACGTTTGACCAAGAAGCTGGTCCTTCAACAAAGAAATATGAGGAAGGAGTGAGAGAATTGAAACAGGAAGCAGAAACGACCTGGTCCCTGACCTCATCAGAGCTTCGAGACATGCGGAAAGATTACAGCCACCAGCCAGGTGAGCAGATTGCTGCTTGGCTACTCCCATGCTGGGATAATGGGGCCAACAGTCAGCAACTGGAAGGAAGGGAAGTCCAGCAGCTGGAGAGCTTCGAGACATGCGGAAAGATTACAGCCACCAGCCAGGTGAGCAGATTGCTGCTTGGCTACTCCCATGCTGGGATAATGGGGCCAACAGTCAGCAACTGGAAGGAAGGGAAGTCCAGCAGCTGGGATCCCTTGCTAGAAACCATAGAATTGAGAGAGGAATTGGAAGAGAGGCAGCAGTTTGCAGTCTCTGGAGACGGCTCCTCTCAAGTGTGAAAGCCAGATACCCATTCAAAGATGACCTTAGTAACTCCGCAGGAAAGTGGACTACAGCAGATGAAGGTTTCCAGTATCTGAGAGAACTAGCAGTGCTGGAAGTCACCTACAGTGATCCTGACAATGATGAGGCCTCCAAAGATCCAGAGGATGTCCTATGCACACGAGTCATGTGGAGGAAGGTGATCCAAAGTGCCCCAGTGTCGTATCTAACAGCTTGTCCGTGATGTATTCTCCAGATATGGAAACACCAACTGTGCTAAGAGTGTCTTTGTGGCTCCAAAACTTTGAAGAAAATCTCTGTACCTCCTCATCCCTATGAGCCAGCACCGTGGCTG
>NW_010337862.1:44254-68540 GCF_000700745.2 Antrostomus carolinensis | reverse complement strand
TCCCCAACATTCTGTGATTCTGTGAAATAAGTATCAGAAATTATGTTGTGTTACCAAAGAAGATCCTTACTGTCTGAGCTTGCATACTATGTAAGGAAAAAAAAAAAAAAACCAGCTTGGAAAAATGGGCTGTTATTCTGGCCAAAATATTTTCAAAACAACCCTAAAAAGAGGAGGGAAAGCAGAATGGTAACATATTAGTAGCAAACTCAAAACACAAAATAAGAAAAACTGGATTTCATCCCTGTAAGGAAAGGTGAGAACGGTATAGTTGTGAATGTTAATTGTGCTCTCCCAGCTGTGCCAAGTATTTAAAGGATGTTTTTTAGGCAAAATCAAGTATAATTAAAAATTCTTGATTTTTTTTCTGTCAGTATCATTTCTTTTTGGCTTTATTATTTTAACTATGGAGGTATGAGAGGGTAAGAATCTTGGTCTATTAAAGCTTTCACTATGTCCTCATTTAGTTGAAACTATGCATCATTCCTTACAACTTTTTGTTTGTTTGTTTTTTTAACTTGGAGTTTTGTTTGTAAAATACTCTCTTAAAGACTGAAGCTCTTGCCACTTGTTTTCACAGCAGACTCTGTCACTCTTTTTTTCAAACTGTTTTTTTTCACCACTAACAGGATTATGCCAAACCCACTTTAATCCTTTCAGATGTAGTGACATCTGTAGTACAGCCAAATGAACTGCAGTTGAACTATTTTTGACCTTCAGTGTGGCTATAAAACATTCAGAATATGACTTTTTTCTTCTTCAGAGTGAAGACTCTCAGTTATTTTTGTGTGAAACGCCTGTGCAATTACATCTTTTTAGACAGTATAAATGTGCATGTCCTGACTTGACCTAGAAGAGAGTTATCTGAAATAATGAGGTAATGAGGAGAGAGAATATAAATAACTGAAAATAACGCTTTATATTACAAACAATACTGAGTTGCCCATTCCCATCCATAGGTCAAAACCCTCTCTCTGAAGATGGATAGTGGTGAGCCAGTATTTTAAACTGCCTTTTAGTGTGAATTATTTTATAAAATATATAACTGGGAATATTTGGCTTACACTTTCTAGTTTTTATTTTCATTTTTAGTTCAGTTTTGTAAACAAATTTTGTTGAAATTGAAAACAGCAAATGTTGAATTTGGATAAGTATATTTCAACAACAAATCCAAAACAAATACTATAATTAAATTTTTAAAAAACAAAAACAAACAAACAAACAAAAACCAAAACAAACAAAAAACCAAACCAACTTGTAACACAAAAAATGTGTTACATATGGACATGTGATTCTGTAAAGGTGGAAATGCTTTTCTTTTGCTAGAGGTAGCAAATGAAGTAGAACTGCACTGCAGAGAAGTCTTCTCGAGGTCTGGAACAGGAGACCTGTTCGAATCCCAAGAGATCTGGGATGCTGCTTTACATGTGCTGGAGCTGGCAGGATTTAATGCCAAGGTAAAGAAAAACCCTTCCCAGCTGGTGCTGGAGTAAATGGTTTGGACTAGCAAAATAAGGAAGGCAGGCTTTGCCAAACCACCTGGCTTCCTGATTTTTTCCAAAGGCTTATTCCCGTTTCTCTTAGGAATCCTGCTGCAAAGTCCCTGCAGATAGGGCTCCTCGTGTGTCCTGCCGTGCCAGCGTCCAAGGATTTCCTACAGACCTTTCCCCTCAGAGGAGCAACTGGCTGACTCCAGGTGGGCTGGCTGGATTAAACAGGTAACATCTTCCAGGAAACAGTGTTCCGAGGAGTACAGCGTTCCTAAAAAGGATGTATGGAAACATCCTTCCACAGGAAACCCTGTGGAAACGCTGCTTGTTCTGTCTTGGGTTGCCTATTTTTCAGAAAACTCAAATTTTTGCAGAATGGAAGCTCTTTCCTTCTGAGCTTACCTTATTTGAACTTTTAGCAAAACCAAAGCATTAGTGTTGGGAATAATATGTACTATTTTTTGTGTGCTGAATTTGTCTGATTTTAATTAGTAATTTTAGTCTTAAAGCAGCATCTAGTAAAATTCCATGTATGTGTAGAGAGTTGACATGGCTTGATAAGTGTGATGATGACTATACTGATGTTAAAAACTGGTTCTCTAAAACACTGACATTGCAGACACTTCTGCATGTATCACTTAAGTTGGTTTTGGGAAGGGGCAGAGGGAAAGTGGAGCAGTTCTTAATTTTAGTGGATCAAGTTAATAATAATGTTTATTCAGAATATCTTTTAGCTTTCATTTGCTGTCCTAAATCATTGTCATATCCTTAAACAGGTTTGTATTTTCTCCCTGCGGCTGCTGCATGTATGTTGCCATATAGCTTAAATAACTTTAGATAATAGATGGAAAATGTGAAGTACTTCATCAAATAGAGCATGAGGTTTCTTCCGTGGTAGAGAAAGGAGACACAAAAAGAATCTGGAAAGAAGAAACTGGGAGAGCACAGAGGAGAAAGGTAAAACAAGGTAGCTAGACTTTTTAATAAAAAACAAATTAAAAAAAAATCGAAGATAGGAGTGCAAACATACTTGTTGAAAGAGAAGTGTATGTAAGGAATAAACCCCTCTCCCCCCTTTTTTTTCCTGAACTTTTCATGGGAAGCTGCATCTGTCAGTGTGTCAGCCGCCCTTCCTAATTGCCTTTTATCAATGCTGCTTTATACTGACATATTATTGCTGAGTTTAATTGGAAATCTGTAGCTGGCTAAAAAGAATGGATCTGTTGTTTCCACAGCCCCCTCTAGGCAGCAGCAGTGATCCACATATGATTTAGGGAATTCTTTCACTTCAGTCAAACTGAAACCAGCATTGTGCCTGCAGCACCAATACAGCCTTCAGGCTGCTTGGTGTTTCAGTGCTGTTGTGCATATGCCAGTCAGCAACAAGCTGTGGAGAAGACAGACATTCAGACAGTGCCTCAGAGTTTGCAGTGAGAAGTTTTTTGTTAAAACCTGTGTCACTGCTTGGATTTGATTTGTTGCAGCTTTGCCTTCACAAAAGACAGGGAGAGTTGTCCTTTTTCTGCACTTTTCAAGGAGAAGCCCCTGTCGTTTCAGCTGAAAGCTGTAAGACAGCCACCATGGGTTTGGTAGCCTGGCCAGCTGTCAGGCTGTGTTTGCACCAGGGAGGCTCTTCTTGGCAGCAAAGTAGGTCTTGTAAAAAGTATCACAGTATATATGCAAGTAACAATTCCAGTCGCTTCATAATGACCGTTTAGTGAGCTCTTAGATATCTGTTGTGAATGAAGCTGATGTTCACAACAGGTTTAATTCATTAAAAGAGAGAAGAAAAATAAGAGAACCCAGAGGAGATTGTCCTCATCACAGCTGTGTAGTGAATAGCTGAGAACCAAAATGAGAGTGCTCCTCCTCCTATAACTAACAAAGCTCTGTGAGCTTCAGCTGAACTGCACAGATGTGCAACACTAATGATATGACTTCAGGTGACCACACGTACAAGGCTGGGCATTGCATATATAAAAAAAAAATCAAAGATAGGAATGCAAACATACTTGTTGAAAGAGAAGTGTATGTAAGGAATAAAACCCCCTTTTTTTTTTTCCTGGACTTTTCACGGGAAGCTGCATCTGTCAGTGTGTCAGCCACCCACTGTGTGGGACAGCACAGAGAGCTCCAACCCAAAAAGTAAGGTAAGATTCAAGTTGATTCATACTAATCATGCAGAAGCTCTTGGGAGCAGTAAGTTCAGGTTGGCCCCAGTGAGGTCCGAGTTCTGTGCTACAGTTTATAAGACTTTTCTATGTTTTGGAATAGTTACCCAGTATTTTCAGGGTGGAAAATAAGGACAGGCAGTTACAAAAGTTACAAATTTCCACAGGTTTGGTATCCTGTCTAATGTGAGAACCTGGTATTTTAGGTACTGTGGCAAACCATACCAGTATGTGTGCATGGAGAGGTAGGTGTGGGATGGGAGTAGGAAGTTACAGCTGACAGGTTCTGCTCATGAAACACTGCTTATTGCCCTCATAGGGCTTCCATTTGTTCACTTGCACATCATGATTTCTGGTCCTGCAAAAATAAGTTGGGTCAGATGGAAATGACTAAGCAGATCAAAAGTGTTTCAGCTTTATGCAGATGTATTATGGAACCAGTGTAAATTCTAGGTTGACTGTGCTGTCAGAATCTCTCAATATGCATCACTAGGACCATCTTCTGTGCTAGGGCATGATGGTGGCCCTTCAACACCTTGTGTCTTAGCCCACAAAGCCTACATCAACATGCAGGATAATGTCATGTTTTCAGAATTCCTACCAAGGAAGAGGGGAGTGCATAACGGAGAGGCATGATATCCAACTAATTTTGTGCCCCATCCTGTCCAATTTTAACTGCAAACCAGAAACCATTTGATTACTTGATGGTTTTAGAGTGAGGATGCCTGGCATCTGGTAGACAAAAAATACAGATTATGCTGCTATTACTAATCACTCTGGCCAAACAGCCTGGAAGGGAGGGTTTGGTTCATTTTAACATGTGAGCATAGGAGATCTGCTCAAATCAAACTTCACTTCTTAAAGAGTTTTTTTGGTACACGTTTTCCAAAGACTATGCTTTGAGCATTAATATTTAAATTATCCAGCAAGAAAGGAAATGGAAGTGCATTTTAATTTCATTTATGTTAATAAAACCTTATGCTATAGCAGTGATTTGAAATTTACCTTTTAGTACTTGTGCTGTTTTCAGATTCCAGGATACCATAGCAGGGCATGCTTTACTTTGACTATCGCTGACCTGTTGCAGATGGTGTCATCTAGAGCAGATGCCTACTCAGTCAAAAAACCATGTCTTTCTATAGGTGGAGAGAGAGGAGGCTAGCAGAGGTCACCTGTAGCTAGTTTAAATTAAATTGCTCAGAGAAAATTCCAAGTCCTCATAGCTAAGGCTTCAGCTCAACTTTACAGCTTTTTTCTACAGTGTCTGAAGATGAAGAAATCTTCCATAGTGTGTATACTACCATAAAATTATGCAAGTAGAGTCACAGAAGTTTATGCAGAGAAAATGATAGCATTCTCTGCCACCCCAGAACAGGATTTTCTGTTTGCCAATATGAAATCTCAGAGCCAGATAAAGTCCTGAAGCATGACAATGTTGGATCTTCCCATTTCTGTGCAGGGTTTTGAGAGAAGCCCTTTCACTTGAGCCATGAAGTAGAATCCATTGAGGTAGTGCTATAAACAGGGGATATGCTGTTCTTCACTCAGCTGGATTTTTTTATCTGCATGGGCTCTCTGGTCAGGCCTATGAAGGAAGATGCAGTTGAAGCTGTCTTTGCAGTCTGAATAGGGGAACTGCTTGAACACAAGGGAAGTGGCTGCCATGGAACAGACCAAAAATCCCATCTATGCCACAATCCTGAATGTGATAGCTGCTAATGGTGTGTGGTGAGCAAAGCATAAAAGAATGGGCAAACGTGTGATACTCTGCCCTCCCATCAGCCATGTATTCGCAGTTCAGAAGCATCCTGAGACCAACAGTTTTTGTGGTTTTAGTATCTTTCCACAGATTTCTCTTCCATGAATTCTTAGTCTCTCCGTAAACCCTTGTAAACTTTACTACCCACAGCAGCCTTTGACAAAAAGTTCAGTAACTCAGCTACTCCAGCCTTCTCGTGACTTCATCAAGCTTTGTCATCTCCCTTCTAGTCCGGGGGGTCCTACTTTACTTAGTGATTCCTTAGCTGTAACTCCAAGCCTTTCATTCTCCTTGATACCTTACTCTGAAATTTTTCTACTTCTATTTTATTGTTTTTCTGTTGCAGAGATGAGAGTTACATTGTTCAAGATGCAGATTTATACAGTGATATAATAATTACTCGGTTTATGTTCTGCTCATTTCTTAATAATATAATTTGGTTTGATTTTTGATATCCAGGAAGAATAAGCTGGTATTTTCATGGACTTACCTACTGTACCCCTAAAATCTTTTTCCTGAATTGGCATTGTCAGCTCAGAGCACACAATTTAGAATGTCAACTTGTCTTTTTTTTTTTTTTTTTTACCATGTGTATCACTTTATATTTATCTACATCGAATTCCTCTTGCCATTCATTCAGTCTTAAGAAGTCTTCCTACAGTTCTTCATAACCATCATTTTTTCTTATTGCTCCGACTATCTTAATATTATGGCAAACTCTGTTATCTTACGTTTGACTCCGTTTCCCAGATCCCTTAAGTACATAGTGAACAGCATAGGCCTCCTAGAACTGTTTATTCCTTGTCACTTGTTGGCCTGTTGGGTTTTCTTCTTGCCTATAAGCTTAATTGTCCTGGCTGATGCCAGTTAGAATCTACAACTGAGAAAAAGCTTTCCTTCCACCCTAAAGCTTCGTGTAGGAGGAAAGCACAATTACAGGCAGGAGCAATGTGCACAGATACTGAAGTCAGCTGAATTTTTTTGAGACAGGGAGGCTATGTCCAGAGTTAAATGATATTTTAGCATGTTGACAGTTTTCAGCAGTAGGAGTTGTCCTTCACATGGCTTTTTCCAGGTAATGCAAGGTTGCATATAACAAAGATAATAATTTCCCCCCCACTGATGAGAATTACTGAACAAAAAATTTGGCAGCATAAATTTTGACCAATGCGGGATATTTGCTCTGAAGAGGGGTCTTCTGTAAGGTTACATATGGGCAGATTAATTTAGTTATTCGAGGAATTCCTGCACTAGAGTTTCTCCACCACACAAACTTCTTACTGTACACATGTTTGTTCATGCAGTATCCAGTCCTTGGGCGCTGTGGCTGTCATGTACACATAAAGTTTAGAAAAGAGAATGGAAAAGATCAGATTCCAGGTTTAGTCTTTTGAAGAGAACCTCATGGCTGTTAGGTGATACTTCTGATTATGTTGAATGTAATTAATGATGGGTTTGGAGCCCTAGAACTCAGCAAAATGTCCCTTTCCATTCCTTCTGCACTGAGATGGCCATTTAGGACATGCCTTTCCCAGTCTAGTGGTGGGGGAAAGCCCAAAACCTCTGTCAAACAGTGTGTCATGTGGTCAGTCTTTTTGGCTGTAGGCCAGCCAAGGAGAACAAGTGCAAGAGAAATAGTACTATCTTCTTTTAAAGGGGGAGAAAAAAAAAGCCTTCAGAAAAACTTACTGAGCCTCTTACAATTTCAAATAAACCATTTTATTCCAATGTTCTACATTATTTCTAAAGTATTCTAGAGAAAATATGTACTGAATGCCAGAAATAATACATCTTGCTGAGACAGATTTAAAATAGCAAGTATTACGTAAGGGTATACTCAAAGCAAAAAATGGTTGAAGGGATTTGATCAGAGCAGAAATGCAAGAGAATATCTACAGGATACAAACATTTACAAGAAAAAGTCTGGCAAATAAATTACTTAAAGTCTGGATCTTTCCAATAGATTTTTTTTTTTTTACCAAGTTAAACACAAGAAAGAATAAACAAGACATAAACCAGAAATATCAAACTTTGTTTCTAAAGGCAATGTCACAGAATTCTTTTAATAGACAAAAAATATATGAATGATGGGAGATTAAAAAGTTCAATAATGTGTAAATATATCTGTCATCCATTAGTAACAGCAAACAGCTGTATTAATTCAAAAGCATACTGCAACCAGTCCAACATACCACATCTTCCCAGTGTCCTACTAGTTGCTGTGGAAAAAATATTCTGGTTTGTTTTAATGTAAAAAGAGATTTGAAATAAGTGATCATGTTACTTTTAAAATAAATGTTGTGTTTTGTCTTTTCTCTCTTTCTGAAAAAGAATATGATTCAAGCTTGGATTTTCTTTCCGCTGGTACACTAGTATCTGTGAAGTCTGTAGTAGAAATGTACAGTTTGTCCATTAGAACGTGATTGTCTTAGCTGCTGATGAGATACCAAATAAAGGCATTCAGGCAACTTTTTCTCCCTTTAATGATTATTCTACTATCAGAAGGCTGACTGAACCTGGGGGTGGGGGTTGCATCTCAACATAATGCCTCTCTGACAGCGCTGGAGCTTTCCAAATACAGCCATTTCAGGAGTAGGAAATTTTGCTGATCTGCACACTTGAGAACCATTATGTTTCTGATTAACACTGGGTGAGTCCAGATCACAGAAGAGGAAGTCATAAATTATTGTTTGCATGGTTTTCAGCAGTTTTGGTTTCAAAGTTTGCTGAGAATCAACCAAAAATGGAAGCATGCCCTTTCCTAAAACAGGCAGCTAAATTGATCTATAATGCAATATTTTAGATTTTTGGTGACATTAACAATGACAGAATAAATTTTTTTTGAGACCATCTCACAGAGTTGGTGAATCTAGGCCCCTGTTTACTGAAGCAGCCTTCATTTATCATCAGGAATATGCAGTCAATTTGAGTTTGAATTGAAGTGTGTACATGGCATGTGCGATCATGCAATTTCCAGCCGTAGTAGCTAGCAGTTTGAAGGGCTCTACTATCACATTCTCCTGGATACTACTAACCCACATTATAATATAAAGATCTGACTACTGTCTGTTCAATTTAATTACAGCTCCTCAGACACTATAATTCCATTAAAAACTGTATGGATATTACAAAATGAACTTAAAAATCATAGAATCATAGAATGGTTTGGGTTGGAAGGGACCTTAAAGATCATCTAGTTCCAACCCCCCTGCCATGAGCAGGGACACCTTCCACTAGACCAGGTTGCTCAAAGCCTCATCCAACCTGGCCTTGAACACTTCCAGGGAGGGGGCATCAACAACTTCCTTGGGCAACCTGTACCTACCTGAAGGAAAAGATTGACCCAATATACTCCGTTGTCATGGTAAGCCTTCCAAATAGATGGGTGAAATGATAAATGGCAATCTTGATAGCAGTCTTTACAGAACTAGTCTCTTCAGTTGCCTGAGAACAGGTCTGATCCTGCTGTCAAAACCAGGTGCTTGGGCCACACAAGTGTTAACAAGCAAGCTGGTGCAGAGCAGCTCCTACCCTGAGTCCTGATGTCTGCAGGACACGTAGAGAGCCAGGCCCTGGTTCATTTATTGTTGGTGTATGGATGAACAGAGCACACTCAAGCTTGATCTTGATCTGGACTCATCTAGCAGCAGGTATGGGAGAAGAATGCTTTAGTGCTTCACTGGAGCAAAAGACCATGGGTTGTTCCTTGTATCCGAGCTTGGATTTCCTTAAGCACAGTGTGGAGACTGTGTATTTAAGCTACAGACAGGCTATGGCCAACCAGAAGCTAACTGTGTGGTTTATGTAGTTGTACTGCAGACAATACACAAGTCAGATAACAGATCTCACTACAAGATGGAGAGATGTTCTTAAAACATTTTGGAGGAGCTAGCACTTAGCCTTCAATTCAGTAATAGAAGGGCATGAAGTAACCTGAAGGCACTATCCACTCCATCTAAGTGTAGATTTGAGGCAGCTCAACATAGAAAGTGCTAAAAGGAAAGTCACTCTAGCCCTGTAAGAGAGGGGTAAGTAGGTACAGCAGTAGTGAGAAAGCAGTAACATGCTGGTCAAAGTAATACGCATGCTCAGATTAAACAGTTCTGGAGTCAGGTAAAGAATGGATAGTTGGGAGAAAATTTAGTACAATCTTAAGTTTCAGCCATCAGAAAAATACAAACATCATTAACTTGACTGGGTAGACTGGTCTTCAAAACAAATTCAAACTAAACCATCTAAGTAGATGTATCAAAAAGTCAGAGAGTGATAGTAAAGGAATTTTTGTAGCACACAAAGACAAATGCTGCAAGACCAATGACAATTGCCTTTTACCACTATAAAGGCAATACGAAGAAGCTTCTTTTCCCACCTCACTGTGGAATAATTACTGGAGTTAACTTAAAAATCAGAAAATGGCCATGTTCACACACTAAGGAAAGGTATAATATCGAAGAAGATTCCAGGGGAAAAATATAGCTGATATGCGAAGAATGTCTCCAAGGCTGTCTCCCTACAGAGCCTGATCTGCTTATCAAATATGGGGGATGAGAAAAAGTGGAGGCCCATTCATCAGCTCCCTTATCCTGCTATGACACAGTCTGGCGCCATGGGGGCTGCTGTTTGCGACCCTGGACCGACCATCTGGCACCCCTTAGACAAATACCTCTCTTGTGCGAACCTTGAAGTTATAATAACATAAAAACGAACCCCCAGCTCACTGACCACCCCCCTTCCCCTTTACTGAGCATAAGCTCGAGGGTTTGGTAACTTGTACCTTAAAAGGGAAACAGAAGTGGTTTTGAGTGTAAATGGTACATACAGAAAAGGTATGACTGGAGTCACTCAAGCTCCACCTTGAAGGTAAAAAATAATATAAAAATGGCCCAAAGAAAGGGGGAAATTAGGGAAGATACCATCGTAGACCTCTGACCTCTGGGACCAGCTGATGGGCTGAGCCTCTCTTCCCCCCCATAGGGACGCCTTTGGGTAAGAGTTATACTGCCTCGAGAACTTTCTCGGAGACTTAGAAATCTCTAGGTAACTGCTTTCTAAGATTTTTAGTAATTTGTAACCCTAGTGCTTGTATTTACCTCTGCAGACAGTAGATTATCACCGGCAATCCACACGAATCTGTATTATTCCTGTTGCTCTATTAAAGCGCTTTATTCACTTATTGACTTGCTGCACGATTCCTCACTGGGTGCCACCTGATGAGGCCATGAGAGTCCAGAGACGGTGACAGGGTGGCGGGTGCAGGGCACTATCAAGTGGATCTGGCATTAGTGTGTCTGGGCTTGTAGTGTCACATCAACCGTGCCTGTTGGTAACCAGCTACACCAACCCCCTGTGCCCAAAGAGACACCACTAAATGATGCAGGTTTAGCTGTGTGAGTCCATAAATCGTGGGTACGGGAGTGCAGCGCACTAGCGAGTGAATCTGCTGTTGTTGGACTCATAGTGCTCAATTGGGCATCGCTCAGGATCTAAGCCAAGCCGCCCCCAGCTCCCCCAGTTATCTGAGGGTGAGCTGCAATGCAGGGGGATTTATTTCCTGCCAAATTGCCCTACCACCCCTTTCATGCAACACTCACTCAACTAAACCATTAACTGCAAACAAAAGACTACCTTCCTTTTAGGTTAGGATGGCAGAAGCAGAAGGAATCTGTTCCATTTTAGGCCCTGGAGGAAGTTTTAGAAATTTGCTATTAGAAAACTAATTTAATCTTTTGACACATAGGCAGTTGGCATTTGAGAACTTCAGTCTTTAGTGTTTTTTTTTTTTAAATCTCATTTTAATTATAAAACTTTATGTCCTTTTTTTTAGTCATACAAGTACCCACAAGTTTTATACTTAATCTCCTGCTTCCTTAAAATTTTTAGATGGGGGTATATTTCATATTTGCTGAGTTTATATGTAGTAACTTTCCTGTTTACATAGAGTATTCACATCTACTTCAAGCATTATCATTAGAACATCTTTTGACCTGCACTGAGTGCGAGACAAGAGGTTCAAATGAGTGACTTGTCTAAATGAAGACCACTCTGAAGGTACTTTCAGACATCAAAAAGGGTAGTCTAGGGAGAAAGGATATGGAGATATGTTATCTTCTCATTCGATTCATGGTATGCACAACCACCTCTTGACCAGATTGTGGCTGTGATACTCAGAGATGTTATAGCTCAGTTTGCTTGCATTCTTCCATGAGAATTTGGTTCTGCATTGTCACGGCAGGAAGGTAATCATTGGCTGGGTCTTGAGTGCTTGTAAGAACCTGACCTATCCCTCGGCTGATTCTCTGCCCATAAGAGCTGCTGCTGTTTTTGGCTGAGATTGTCTGACCTCTGTAGACTTGAGCCTGATGCTCACATATACCAAACTTGCTTAGCAGGATAAACACATCTCTTCTGAAAGCTTTGGTGAAAATAGCATAAAGAAAGGGGTTGGCACAAGAATTGAGTGGGTAGAAGAGTACCAGCAAGATCTTGGAATTGGTGACAGTTATCAATGGTTTGTTCATAATGGCAGATAAAGCGTGGAAAGAAATGGGAGCCATGCACAGAAAGTCAGTGAAAATCAACACAGCCATCCGCTTGGCAATTTTGGTGTCTTTGTCCCCTGACTTGTACTGAGGGTTTCGCACAGTTATGTAGATTTTTATGTAGCAGGCACAAATGATGACAAAAGCAATAATGTTACATATTAAAACGAAGACAACATAGGCTTCAGCCACTGGTGTTTCAGTGTCCATGGGCAAGCAGATGCTGACTTTGCTATAGCTGCTGACGCCAACCAGTGGCAAAAGGGCAAGAAGAAAGCACGAGAGCCACCCTCCCAGCATGATAACCGAGGCGTGCCGGAGGCGAACCTTTCGATCTGGGCGCATGGCAAAAGTGATGGCATACCAGCGTTCCAGGGTGATCACAGTCAGTGTGTATACAGAAAGTTCACTAGCAAAGACCGTGAAAAAGCCAGCTGTGTTGCAACCAGGCCCAGTCTGCCACTCTATAGCGTGGTTATAGTACTCTGACCTGGTGTAGAGATCCACTGAAGCAATCAGGAGGAGGTATAACCCCATGCAAAAATCAGCAAAGGCCAAGTTACACATCAGAAAGCGTGGTACAGTCAGTTTATAATGGCTGGTGAGAAGGATGAAAAGTACGAAAATGTTACCTAGGATGGCCAGCAGGTTCACAAACCACACCACAATCCTCAGAAATTGATATCCCATTATATCCTCACAGGGATTAAACTCATCAGGCTCTGGAGTGCATATTACTTCTTCATTGCCCCCGCAGATAGGGTAGTCATAATGACTGTCAAAGGTCTGGACATATTCCATTTGAGGGTTCTTGAGCTCTTGGCCAAACCCAAGATTTCCTTCCTCATGCTCTTCCAAAAAAATGTAATAATGGGAATTTTCATGAAAATTCGTGAAGCTGGTGTTTTTGTCATACACAGTATCAGTGTGGTCTGTGTATTCTTCTTCAAAATCTTTGTGAAATGGACCTCTGAGAGCTTTAACTGATCTCTTACGAAAGCTGTGACTGCCACTCTGGTTACATGTCAGGTACTCCAAGATTCTGAAAGAGTAGAGGGGGAAGGGGAAATCACCACTGACATTTACAGTCTGGCTGGAGTACAGTGAGTAAACAAAGGGAACACTTCAAAAGCAAATCACTGTGCATGAAAACGTTGCTATAAAAATGTGATCAGATATATTGCTGTTAACAAAGTATAGAGAACGCTTGAGCATTTCTGGGCCTTTTTTAAAACTACATTTTTTCTTTCTCTGTTGCTGTCATCTATCCCCAGTAGGAATTTGGCTTGTTCAGCATCTATAATTCCTCTTCTTTCTTGGAATCCTGTACCTCATGGTGTGATGCACCTGTATTTGTAGTCAAAAATTGTTCATATTTTTTACTAGGAAAGAAACTACAATTTGGCATCAAATTTTTGGATCACTGTGATCCACTGTCACATAACCTTTAGCATTTCTCATTTCCAGGTGTGTAGAATTTGAAATTGGTTACAATTTGAGACTGCATACAATTCAGTCTGAGAAATTTTCACCTCTACTAGTAGACATGCAAATACTTGTTTCTTTCAGTCATTAGGTTGTGCTGGATTCTTTCTGCATGTTCTTCCCGTCCAGGCTTTGAATCTCTCTATTCCTTTGTTTTATTGCTGTCCTCGCTTTCCCAGCCCATTGTAATTGCGAATGTTACTGCTTTGTGAGTTTATTATCGAATAATTCATATACCTGCCATAGCATATTTTTAATATACTATGCGTTCCAACCACAAATACTTCAATAGTGAAGACTGGGGCTGTCTTCCTAAATCAGAGGTTGGCCTGGAGAATTGTGTAAACATTATTAAACTTTGGAGAAATTTACAATAGATTTGCATTCTTCAATAAAATTCTGCTGCTAATCACAGCAGGTCATCCCCTCTCCCTCCCCCCAGCAGATGAGTCGCTTTGTTGTATCAGGACAATGTATTTTTTTATTTCCAAAAGCTATTGGCATCTGTTTTGATGGGAGGCTGGAAATCCTGCCAAAATGTAATTTGAAATAATCTGTCTACAAGGTTATTGCAGAATCATTAATTCTGAGCTTTTCAGTTAGAAAGCATACGAGACATGAGGCTACAACCCCTTCAAAATTTCTTTTCCCAGTCCTTGCTACAGCACACTCTCTGTTATAGCACATTACCCTTTTCTGGTTTTTTCCCTTTAATTCCGGGCTCAACAAAAGGAGGAGCTGTTGCCAAAGGTCCTACAAAATGTTATATCAAAAGTTCTTTCTTCTGTCAGTTTGAAATTGTAATCTCTGTTTCAGAGAATGTCCTCTATACCTAGAAAAAATGGTTGTAAAAGTACTAATATAGATGTATTTTTATATTAATACTAAACCGTTGTCTTCACTTACATACTTTAAAATTGAATGTAAGTTAGTGAAACTCACCCACTGTTTTTTTTCCAGCTCTTGAAAGCACAGCAGTGACTTGGATATGATAGGTCAGCTCGCATTAGCTGAAGAAATATCTTTACAGCTGGTAATTTCTTTAAAGTCCATGTATTTTTGGCCATTAGTTCTTTAAGGCTTTCCAGTCCTTTGGCTGGAAGGTTAGTAATGGCTGTTCTGGAGACATCACTAGGGAAAGGAAGAAAAAAAAAAAAGTTAGAATATCCAGCAATGATCAGATGTTTTTTTCAGATTCTCACAGTAGTTTAGGAGTTTCACAGAATTCTACAGCAAAAAATCAAATCCAGAGGAGGTGGGGATTTCATATCACTTTGCCACGTTCTGATACCATTCAAATTCAAGTAGGATATGAATTCCTCCCGTGGTTTTCTCTGTGTTTTAAGGCTTTTATCTTTAATGTCTCATAGTGCAGAATATGTATGATAAGGAAATATCAGGATTTTTTAAATTACACCTTTAAAGCTAACCAGATACAAATACCTATGAAAAACAAAGTTTTAAAAATTCTTTAAAGAAACCACATCTGCCATTGGAAGAGCTATTTTCCTTTAGACTCATTTTAACCTATTGGGATATTTCAATAGAAAGCATTGTAATTACTAAAATAAAGTTCTTCATAAAGTTTGCTGCTTTCTATTTCTCTGATACTGAGTCCACCTCAGTAGATATGTTGCACATTTCGTGAAGGAGGTGGATTTCCTTTAGAATTGCCAGGTGAATGTCATCTGGTCCTGCTAGTGTTTTCTACTCATTTTTTGCTTTGTCCCAAAACCTCTTCTACTGACACTTGAAATCAAGATGTTTTCTTCAAGTTAAGCTCTGTAAAGAAGTAAAACTGGAAAAGAGGTTCTAGTGTAGGAACATTGTTTGAGCACTTTCACCATGAACACCGTAATAATAAATAATTCAAATATGCATTGTTTCCCAATAGTGCTGTTCTTATCCCTCTAGAAGTCTTACCCACTGGCTGGTTTCTTTCACCTAAAAGAAAATTATTACTAATTTTATGCTGTAAACTAATTGCTTCTAAAATCCTTGGGTTTGCTCTGCTTTTTTTTTTTTATTTGCTTGTATTTGTTTTTATATTGAGTTAGAAATTGCTCCCTCTTTCTGTAGGAGGGCTTTTTTACTTCTGATAGCTTCTTTGCTATCATACATACTTCAATATGTCCCAACTAATTGATTTCAACCACATAAACTTATTTTTTGCTTTTCTGGAGTCATTTTTGACAGGTAGTATACGTTTCTACCAAGCTCCTGAACTGGCTCTTAGAAGAGGCTGAATGGTGTCTGCTATCATTTTACCTTTAGAGAATTACAGAATAGTTAAACTTCCAGATCATCCAGTTTGACCTCCCTGCAGAGTCACCTGGAGCAGGTCGCTCAGAGCTGTGTCCTGTTGACTTCTCAGTATCTCCAGGATTGGAGACTCCACAGCCTCTCTAGGCTACTTGTTCCAGCTTTCAGCCATCCTCACAGTGCAGAAGTTTTTTCTTATGTTGAAATGGAGTTTTCTGTATTTCCGTTTGTGCCTGTTGCCTCTTTTCCTGTTACTGGACACCACTGAGGGGACCCTGGCTCTGTCTTCTCAGTTCCCCGCCACCCCTGCCTACTCCTTTTCAAGTATTTATACAGATTGATACCTCAATTGACTCTCCTCCAGACTAAACATTTCCAGCACTCTCAGCTTATCCTGCTATGACAGATGCTCCAGTCCCTTAATCAACTTAGTGGCTGGCTCCATTTTGTTTTTCACTAATTTCCTTATTTTGTAGAACTCTCCTTCTGAAGCAAAACATCTTGGTAAACTAGATCTTTGACTAGATCTTACCAAGACAAAGCTGGCCTTTCAACAACCCCCATGGCTCTCCATCAAGTAAGTCCTCATGGTGGTGGCAGCTACCTGCAGGAAGGGAACATGGTTAAATGCTGTCTGATGGGAGGTGCTAAGAGTTTTTGGAGGGGAAATGATGCCTCATAAACTCTTGAGAGTTCTTTGAAGATGTTCTGGCACAAGCATATGGAAAAAGATGACCCTGGTTGTACAATGAATTGAGATTTCTGAAAAGCCTTGACAAAACTGGATCTCAAGGGCTGATGAGGTAACTAATCTGCTACGTGACAAGGGGAATGGCACTCCAGGATTAATTTAAAAAGTAAAAGAACAGGGGAAAAGCCTGGGAACAGGTAATAAGTTTTCATGCTAGAGGAAGAATGGAAAATGAACTGGTATCTGGAACATCACTGCAGCAGAGGCCCCCAGAGGCGAGGCTAGCACTGGTACTACTGAAATACTCATAAACAGTCTGGAGTTTATGCCTTTAGAGTTTAAGCATGAGAGTAGCTACAACACAACTTGTTTCCAACACTAAATAATACAAGGTAGTGAAAGCTAAAGATAATTGTCTAAAGGACCCAAAGGCTCCTGCAATACTAAGTGACTGAGCAGTAAAATAATTGACATGATTCAATATTGATGAATGTAAAGTGCATTTAGGAAAAAGCAATCTTAACTGTACATGGATGACAATGGGATTAATTTACCTAGCACTCTGGAAAGATCTTGGGGTCCTCTCTGTAAATGTCAGGTCAGTGCTATTTAGTAATACTGAAGGGAAACAGAATGCTAAGAATTTTTAGCAAAGAAATAGAAAACAGAACAGAAAAACTTCACTTTGTAAATCCAATATGACTGCATCTTAAACACTATTTGCAGTTCTATAAATCTTATACGCACTTTGCAGTAAGAGCACAGAAAGCTGCAGCAAGGATAATTAAAAGTATCAAATTGTTTATATATGAAGTAGTAAGGAGTAGACAAGGACTTTCCTCTTGGGAAAAGCTAGGACTGGAAGCAGTAGGAGACTATAGATGCTATGCATATTCTAAAGAAAGTGATTGGGAATGATAATTCACTTTTGTGAGACAAGTTTTAGGGCACCTAAGAATGCGAGGCAAGAGACTTACAAATGAGAAACGGTATAAACTTTTCACAAGATTGCATCATTAAATTGTGAAAGTGGGTGCCATGGTTCATTGTGCAGGCCAAATAACAAGGTAACAAGAAGGACAGTATCCCTTTTTGTTTTGGTTTTATTCACATCAGAAATGACTGGGTCATGAGGAACATCCTGGGGACAAGGGCTTGTACCTTGGAAACAGCCGCAGAGAGAAGCCTCTCCAGAACTGCGGGTGTGCAGGGGAGAGAGCTGCAGCTCCTGGAGAGCTGTGAGCAGAAGGGACCAGCCAGCCCAGGGCTCAGGTGAAGGAAACAATTTCCCAGGGAGCAGAGGGGAATGTGCAAAGTCTGTGGCAACTCAGGAGTGTTACCAAGTGATGTTAGAAAGTCTGAAAGAACGATCTATTATGTAAGAAGAAAAGGCTTGGAAGAATTAGTTATAAGACTGTGTAATTTCTGTTCTATCTTACCAATCCATTGAAGTCTTTTCTGTATGTGTATATGGGTGTGTATTTCATTAGTTAGGTATTCCATTTTTTATTTTCAAAAACTCTGCTTGTTTTAAACTAGGGGGCTTGAGGAGAATATACAGGCACAACTGTCTTGAAGTTCTAATTGATTTAGGATTAATCCTCTTGCAGGGCTAACAATAGATCATTGATCCTATCCAGTGGCTCAGAAGTTTGAAAGTTTCCAAAATTAACAGTTTGGGAAGTCCCTAAAATGCTGGTATGGTGTTTGCCACCAAAAGATCTTGTGTCCTCTCTGTGCCACTGCTATTGCAAATGGAAAAGCCTCCTGGGAGTCTGGTGATAATTTGTCTCCCAGTGGAAGATAACCTCTTTGTTATCCTACCTGGGCCCACACTTTGTTAGCAACAAAACGTGTGTCAATTGGCCAGAGGAAAGTGTGGAATTGACAGGGATTTTTTTCCTTACAAATCCAGTCTTGAAAATTCACAGTCTTCAGATTCACAACTTACTTCAAGCAACATAGCAGCTGTCCTCATAGTAGAAAGCACAGGATTTAAAAGGTTTTAAATAATAATTACTGATCTTCAGAGCCTTGTGAATCCAAGTAGTTGGAGTTTGCCAGACTATAGTATCTGTGTCTGCATTCATACAGAAGACACATTTTCCTAAATGATTTCTTTGTTCTGTGTCATTGTATGATAAGTCTTGATTTTGGGCTGCTCAGAATAATGGGAACTGACTGCAGTTATGTCAGCCTCATTAATATCTAATAATATTGATAACTAAGATCTTGTTTAAACACAGCAATGTTTACATTGCACAGAAGAGTGTCTTTCCACTACTGCTAAGCGATAGCTGGCAGACCTAAAGGAACACAAGAGAATGGGCAAGAGGTCTCATAGACTTGTCCAGAGGAGTTATCTCAAATTGACAATAAAAGAGCTTAGGCAGAAAACTAATAAAATCAGTGACAATGAGTCACAAGGACTGGATGGTTTTCACCAAAAAGTTCTGAAGCAGCTCATGGAAGAAGTAGTTGAATTGGTAAGAGAGATGTGTAACCTCCACCTTAGTCCTCTGCAGGAAGGCAGCAAATGAGCCAGCAACTAATATAATATACTTGGGGGAAGTCAGCATGTAAAGGGCTTTTATAAAAGAAGTCCTGCCTTACAAACCTCTTCAATTGTTGTGATTAAGATCTGCTCAGAATCTCCTGGGGCTTTTACAAGGCCTTCGACAAACCTTCACAAAGGCTGATATGGAAACCAGGGAGCCTCACTGCCGTGGGAGACATCAAACGTTCAGGATTCCGGTGAAGTGCTAGCAAAATTCACTTCACGCCTAGGTCCGGACCAGACTTAGCATCTAAGTAGTCGTGGTCTAGAGCTCGCTCAGGTCTGTCCGCAGGAGTGTAGAGCTCTACACTGTGGAGCGTAACAGCAACCAAAGTGCACTCAACCGATTTTAACACTGTGGCTTGTCAGCTGTTTGGTTTTTTCCTCACCTGCTTTTTTATAACTCTCGTGTGATATTTCTAGGCTGTTGCTTACCTTACATGAAATTTACATGTTAGAACGAATGTTACAGAGATTAGAGAGCTTCAGTTGAATGTGGGAATAATCTGATGATTTAAGAGATGTCATTTTCCAAACCAACTGTATATATGATACAAGTGTTAAACAGATATTTAGCTGCTTAATTTTTTTTTTCTGGGTTATTATTTTTTGGTCTAGTTCTTTGTTGTTTTTATGAAGTCAGAAATTCAGAACTAGATATAAGGGATAATAGCTTTTGTCAGTAATCATTTTCACAGCTGTGAACATGCAATTGTAGTATGAAATCAAGTAATAATGAGAATTTAAAAGACAGATAATTGAGAAAATGAGGTTGAATGCATCGCAGTACCATTGGGAATTTTTACCTAATCATACACAGATTTCTGAGTACTGCAATACTACAATAGTTAAAAAAGCATAAAATATATAATAGATGGGCTGAGATTGCAGAGATTGTTTCTATCTACTGAAAGATTCTTTAAATTTACAAATTTGCATTGCTTGATTAGCAGAATGCACAGTGCACCTGTTACTCGAAGACTTGCTTGTGCACAGTGGGAGGAACAGAACAGAACCTCCTAAGGTAGGACCCATTTCTAGATTGGGAAATGATGCTGTAAAGAGCATTTCTACTTTCTAAAGATAAGTAATTACATTTATCTTGCATGACAGTTAGTAATGTTTTGAATGTGGACTGTATGTTTTGCAAAAGCTAACTGAATAATAAGCCTGATTATATTTTTGTTGTACTCTATTGAACTTCTGCTCTAGGCAGCAGCTCTTGTTGGTGCATTTAGTAAATCAGGTGCACTGAGTTGCTGAATCCCAGCCAAGATTTCATTTTCAGGTGAAGAGCAACGTACTGTCATTATACTGTTAAGACAGTTTTCTAAAAGGAGCAAGCTATGTATACATCCACATACATCTGAACGTACAGCAGTGACAAAGGAGTCGGAATTATTGGCATCTGTTGTCCTCTAGTCAGTGATCACACTCCCCACTTCCTGTGTTATTGTAAGCTTCAATTTTTATTTTTTTTTAATGCCTAACTTAATACCTAGTTAAATATACCATCTAAGTAGGTGGTCTGAGAGCGTGGCCAAACTCACACAACACACATATAGCTAGGTGCTTTCTTTAAAGACAAAATGGAAGAAAATCACCCCATTGGGATGGATCCAAGGTCATTGTTTCAGCCTTTAAGTTGCTGTTGCTGCTGAAATCCTTATCAGGAAAAAAATCCAGTAAATGATAGATCTGTGGGGCAGATGTTCTATCACCTGTAACTTTTTTTTTTTTTTTAATTCTTGCCTCCTCCCCCTCCCACCCCACCCTGTGTGATTTGGTTTTGGTTTTGTTTTTTTTTTTTCTGAATATTTTTTCCCTGATTTTTTTTCTGTTTGTTGTTTGGGGTTTTTGTGTTTTGGTGGGGTTTTTTTCCTCTTTTTTCTCTTTCATACTGCTTCCACTGTTAGCAGTGCCATTCATTGCCCCAGCAAAAGGAATAGTTATCTTCTGGAAACTGTTTTCTATAGAGTTCATTTTCAGAAGCTAACAACAAACTCTAACAACAGCTAGATGACTGAACCAAAAATGACTTAACAAATTATTTATTAAAATAAGCCAAGTTGTTTACACTACTCAAGAGGGATATGGAAGGGCTGTATTGGTCAGACTTCTCAGGCTATTATGCAAGTTAAAAAATCTCTGGTCTCTTTATAGTTAACTCATTAATATTAGACTTGGTACAGCAGGGGGTGTGTAATAAAGCACCCATTGCTAGCACATTTCTGTCTCCTGTGGGAGATGTTAACAGCCATTGACAGAACAATAAATAGTAGGGTTCCACTCAATATTCATTCATTTTGACTTCAGCCTTCTTAAGGCCGTGCATATGTGGAAGTTTCAGAAACTATTTTGTTCCTGTTAAAATAGTTCTAGTTCCTGAAGGTCAACTAAGAGATCTGTTCAGGTAGAAGGATTCTGCTCTAAATTGTTGCTGGAATATATCTTGCTTTTTAACAAACCTTTCCTATGTCACATGTGCAGAATAATTCATGATTATCCATGGGTAACAGAAGTCCCTAAAGCTGCTATGAAAATTACATTAAAATTAATCTAAAAATTAATAATATATTGCATCTTTTTGTACTTGTTTTTGTAGTAGCTGGTATGGGGCTATGAGCTGGATCTGTGAATGAAAGCAGCGTTGGTAACATGTTTTATTGCTGAGCAGTGCTTACACCGAGTCCAGGCCTTTTCTGCTTCTCACACCACTCCATCAGCGAGGAGGCTGGGGGTGCACAAGGAGTTAGGAGGGGACACAGCTGGGACAGCTGACCCCGACTGACCAAAGAGGTCAGACTGAACAGGTCAAGTCATGCTCAGCAATAAAAACTGAGTGGCAGTTTGCCGGGGCTACTGTTGCTCAGGGACTGGCTGGGCATTGGTTGGTTGGTGGTGATCAATTGTTTTTGTTGCATCACTTGTTTTCTTTGGTTTGATTTGGTTTGTTTTCCCCCTGCCCCCTTTGTTGTTTTTTTCTCCATCCTTTTTTTAATTATTAAGCTGTCTTTATCTCAACCCATGAGTTTTCTCACTTTTACCCTTCCAGTTCTCTCCTCCATCCCACTGGGTCAGAGGGTGAGCAAGCAGCTATGAGGATCTGAGTTGCAGGCCAGGGTTAAACCACAACACCTCCCTAAAATCTTTAGTTTAGGACTAGCAAGTTAAAGGATCATGCTGTGAAATACTCCAACTTTTTTGATCACTGTTGATTTACTGTTTCTTGCATGCCATTTTATGCCTTCTGCCTTTGAGAAGCAATACCTCTCTCTGTAATGTCACTATGGTTCCACATTGCTCGTTAATTATAAATACTACTAGGACTAGTTAGCCATGGAAGTGTGTCATTCTAATGGGAGATGGACAACTGACTGTTTAGACTGCAGAAATAAAACACATCCTGAGACTGAGGATCAATCTAACTTGAAAACACAGAGTGAGAAGGAAGTTCTTTATAGTTAAATACATATGTCCTAGGAAGTAATCTCTAGCCGCTAAACCAAGAGGTAGCTCATAAACCTCCAAGCTAACCCTTGCAGACAGCTTACCTGGTAACATTATTATAGCATATGACTACCCACAACCCTTTTCATCACGTCATTACTTGTTCACCTGTTTAGCATAACAACAACACTGGTGCTTTAAATGCCCACAATAACTTCAAGAGGCAGAACCGTGCCGCTGCAAGCTTTCACCTCCCTCAGACTTAAGACCTCAAGTGTTTTGTCTTCTACCATCCCTAGGAAGGAGCTTTTCAACCCATTCTGCCACCTGTAGCCTCAGAGGAAAGATATGCAGTGAGCTGTAGGAGATCCCAAACGGAACATGAGAATGCACCTTGCTTTGAGACGGTGTATTTACTGTTGCAAAGTAGTCACCATAGGAAATATGGTATCTAGGTAAAGTTACATCAAGTGAAAAATGTCTTTCTGGCTAGGAACAAAATGAGAAAGAGCTTGTCTGGTGACATGTGCAATATTAAGAAAAAGGCCTTATTAGTCAAATACTAATAAAAAAAAAAAAGCTCACTCAGCACCAACACAGTTTCTGACACGGTTCTCCAACAATGACCATCTTCTCAGTTCAAGGGTGGGTCGCCTGAGCCCTCCTGAACGCAGAAGCAATAGAACCAAAGGTGATCCAGCTAGCAGTGAGGAAGAGGAGCAACAGCCACCACAAAGGCTTCCTGAGCAGGAGCTTTAATAGCCCCTTTGTGAGCTCTTTCAAGTTTCCTTCCTGATCTGCTGCCGTCTTCTTCCAGAAAGCCCTCTTTTGCTCTGCCTAGATGAACAATGAGGAGGTAATTGGTGACAGCCAGCATGGCTTCAGTAAGGCCAAATTGTGCCTGACCAGACCTTCTATAGCATTGGTGGATAAGGGAAGAGCAAGTGATGTCATCAACCTGGACTTGTGCAAGGCATTTGACTGTCCTGCACAACGTCCTTGTCTCTTAAGTTGGAGAGAGATGGACAGGATGGATGGACCACTCAGTGGATAAGGAATTGGCTGGATGGTTGCATTCAAAGAGTTGTGGGCAACGGCTCAATGTCCAAGTGACTGGTGATGAGTGGGGTCGATATTGGGACTGGCACTGCTTAACGTCTTTGCCAGAGACATGGACAGTGGGATTGAGTGCACCCTCAGCAAGTTTGCCAACGACACCAAGCTGTGTGGTGCAGTTGACACGCTGGAGGGATGGGATGCCATACAGAGGGACCCTGACAAGCTTGAGAGGTGGGCTGATGCAAACTTCATGAAGTTCAACAAGGCCAAGTGCAAGGTCCTGCACCTGGGTTGGGGCAATCTCAAGCACAAATAGAGGCTGGAAGGAGAATGGATCAAGAGCAGCCCTGAGGAGAAGGATTGGGAGTGCTGGTGGATGAGAAGCTCAACATGAGGCTCACACCCCAGAAGGCCAACCATATCCTGGGCTGCATCAAGAGAAGTGTGGCCAACAGGTCAAGGCAGTTGATTCTGCCCCTCTACTCCATTCTTGTGAGACCCCACCTGGAGTACTGCATCAAATTCTGTGGCCCCCAGCATAAAAAGGACATGGACCTACTGGAGCAAGTTCAGAGGATGCCACGAGGATGATCTGAGAGCTGGAGCACCTCTGCTATGAGGATGGGCTGAAAGAGTTGGGGCTGTTCAGCCTGGAAAAGAGAAGGCTTTGGGGAGACCTTATAGCGGCCTTCCAGTACCTGAAGGCGCTCCAGGAAGGCTGGGGAGGGACTTTTTACAAGGGCAGGTAGTGACAGGGCAAGGGGAAATGGCTTTAAACTGGAAGAAGATAGTTTTAGATTAGATGTTAGGGAGAAATTCTTCA
>NW_010337862.1:10232-44180 GCF_000700745.2 Antrostomus carolinensis | reverse complement strand
CCAGGTTGGATGAGGCTTTGAGCAACCTGGTCTAGTGGAAGGTGTCCCTGCTGATGGCAGGGGGGTTGGAACTAGATGATTTTCTTATCCAGAAGGTATAACTTTTAAGACATGTTCAGAAAACATTGCCTTCTCACTGCTGTCTCAGGATCTGGCCACTCATGGCACAACCAAAGTTTATCTCTCAGGTGATTCAGTGATAAGAAGAAAAAAAAAACAGGCATGTTAGTCCTTGACAGTAACTTGAGGGACACAGTGCAGCAAGTTACTGCATTTACCTATACACACATTTACTCATACAGACCTGCATCCCAAGGACTTTGCAACTTCACAGGAAGAGGCCTGGACTAGTTTCTTCCTTTTGCAGACCCTCTAGAGCGAAGCACTGTTGATGGCCCACCAGCTGGCAGCCAGAGCTGCCAGAATTGAGGTGAGAAGGTTATAACATAACATTAGCCCTCCTGGTCTATGTAGTCTTGCAGCAGCTTTTGTCAGAGGGAAGGTGATGAAGAGCTGGCCTGCATGTCCTTGTGAATATGACTGGATTGGTGCTTCACAACTCCGTCTTTCTGAGCTGCTCCGAAACAGGGTAGCTGGTGGTGCATCAGGTGCCACTGAGAAAGTGAGGATGACTTTAGGAAATGGACAAAATGTCACCCCAGGGTGACAGGAGTGGTTTGTCATGATTTGCTGTTGGAATGGCTGGTTATTAGGGACTGCCCCTCCAATGTCCATTTATTTAAGGTATTTGCTTCAGAAGTATGACTCCATGAATGGTCTGTGCTTCTCTCTCCCCTCAAGCTGGTGAAAGGAAAACTGATACTGCCCAGAACTGGTCTCAAACCCTGTTCCCAAGGACTCTGATAATAACTCCGGTGGACCTTGTGGTAGAAAGTTATGTGGAGGAACGATGTGGCCCTGAAAGATGGGCCCTCAGCCAGATCTTCTTCACCCCACAAGACAAAGTAATTTAGATGTCTGAAGCAGAAGGCAGGCTAGCCTTCTGCTAGTCTGCCTTCTGCTTCAGACATCTAAATTACTGATTACACATATAATTACACACAGGCCTTGCAATGTATCTGACTTGAGATGCAGGTGACAGAGACAACCAGAGATTTGATGATGACCTTGTCATCAAAGGTTAATGTCAGATTTGCACAGCAGGGACACAACTCTTCTTAGCATAAAGTGGTTATGACCAATACAACTTCTATGGTAGATTGCTATGTCACTGGTAGACAGCCTGATTTTCTGGAGCTGGAAAGATTCTGGGAGAAAAAGAATGTCTTCTGCACCTTTTTGTTATTATAGGTAGCTACTAGGATTCCTTCTGTGAACAATACACCATTACTCTGATAGAAATGTGCTGTTTTCCTGAAGAGCAGAAAGTAAAACTGATTCTTACATGGAGCAGGCACTACTGGCACCATCTGGTTTTGCAGTGGAGGAGGGAATCCCAGTTTCAGCACTTCAGTTCTCCCTGTGATCAGTCCTATGCACTACATTTTATGCTAGATGATTTGAGTCAGGGAATATGATACTTCCTAAAGTTCTTAAACTTTTTTAAAAGATTTTTTTCATTCTGTATTGTGATTCCTAATTTTAGTGGAGAGTTCTTTGGAGGACAATAAAGTCAGACTGGAAGCCAAGTTACATGAAGAAGAAGAAAAGACAGCACCAGAAGTAACTTTATTCTGTCTAATATTATTTTTTCACCTGTTTCAGTTGCCTTTATGTGTGTGCTACTAGAGTCCTTAGTTTGTATTGCAATTGTGCAGTTGTAAGACAGATTGTAGTATAGAATCTTTCAAAAGAAAAATTGATAGGAACAATATTTCTAATGTAAGATGCAAGCATTTCTTAAATCAGTTCCCTAAAGCACAGATTTTGTTGCTGATATTCTTTTTGTAAACATACCATTCCCACCCCTGTGGCTCTGCTACTAATAATGGTTGGAAAGAAAGTGCAGCCTAGAGTAGTATTATTTTTAAAGCTTTCTCTATTTCATTTTCTCCTACTCACAGTAGAGTTGGTCCACTGTACACTCCCAGAAATGCATCGTCATTGATAACTTGCAGGTATTTGTTCTTGTGCAGATAGCTACAGAAACAAACAAAACACAGTGGTTTGGACATAGTGATCCATAGGTTAAAGAAGATAATATTCAGTTTACTTGCCTAAACAGATTTACAAAAGCAATATGTATAAGGGCCATCCTATCCCAACAACATATTAAAGCATAATCAGTTATTTCATTTTCTGTGTACCCAAGGAACAAAATACAGGTTTGCCATTTTGAAAATAAATTAAATTCCTCAACAAATAATAAATAAATAGTTAAATAAATTTTCTTTGCTCCAAATTGTTTTTCTTTCTCTGTCATACACAGAAAGACACATGCATACACACTGCATCTTCCAGTAAATATGCGTGAGGATGAGGTGAAATAGATTGTTTTGCTTTCATCAGAATGAGGTATGGGGAATTACATGATACTTACAGGTACACAGCATGAACAAACATGAAAATAATTCTCTCCTTGTTTTAAATTCAATAATGAAAGTTTTAAATGCTTTAAAATCTGCATAGCAAATGGAAGCTCCCATATACAGGTCAACAGTTAAGAATGAAGTTTTATTATAAGAAGAGGAAGAGAGGGAATGAGAAGGAGGATAAAGCTGAAGGAAAAAATAATATAAAACTCATGTAAAAAAATAATTCTAAAGTCTTGGGAAAACTGTGAACAATTTCCTGAGAAGCAAACACTTTCATTGAAATATGGAATCCCTCAAATTTCTCCTATCATTACATGATGGATGTAACCAAGGACCAACATTAATTCCCATCACTCTGGAAACTGACATATAAGAAATGTGGATTCAGGAAGTAGAGAATTTACAGAGTTGAGTTGAAGGTGCATAATTAAAGACAGGCAATGCAAGGCTACTGAACACTTGGAAAATTAAAACCCAAGTGGAACAATCAATGTTAAATTCAGTTCTGTTGTTTTAGATTTAAAAGTGACTGATCTAGAATGAATCTTGATATTTTTAAGGCTGTATTCCTGTTTACCATGGTCTGAAACTGTCATTTGAGAAAATTATAAATACATATATTATTACTGCAGGTAATTCAGTCAAGTTCCAAATTGCTTTAGAGAGAGTATGCATTTTTCACTGAGATATTTGTTCTCAATGGCCTAATAGAATTTATGGTTTTTGTGGCAAGCCTTGGGAGAAATAATTGGCTTCAGTATTTCCACAATTGCAGGTGTACAAAGAGAAAGCATAAATTAAAAACCTACAGGAGCAGCAGAAGCACAGGCATTCTGCTTTTCTGCCAGAGTCATGGTGGACATACAGCACTGAGCACTTTTTATGACAGTCTGTGAAAAGCAGATCTACACAGAACATGATGAAATGGAAAAAGAAGCATTATTTTCATGCATACAATGCCAGCTTGTGTGTATTAGTTGGGTGTATTTGACATAGAGTTAGATTAAAAATGTGGTTTTTGAACAATCATCCGGCTAAAAAGTACTTTATGAAATGCAACAGGCATCTTGATGAGGTGGTTCCTCCCAGTGAGACAGGAGGGAGGAAGACTGTAGCTGTATCTCCTAAACACACAGACAGGAATTTGCTGAATTAACTGAGCAATGAAAAGAGACTGAAGGTTAGGTTGCAATATATACTTATGTATGTATATATGTATGTGTGTACATATATATGTACATATGGATTCTACCATGATAATTCTTCCCCTAAGCAAGCAATTAAACCTTCAGTGGTGTTTTTACTTAGTTCAATCAACTTCTGTGACAATGTTTACAAGAGAAACAGCTTGCAGGCATCAAACCTAGTCATGCTTTTTAGCTTAATTTAGACGGAAATAGAAATCTTGTGATGGGATTAAGAATAATTTACCAAATACAGTAGTCCCTGGAGGAGAATGGAGGAGCATCTAGCCCTCTTGGTTGGTGTACTACATAAGCAAGGAGACAAAACAGTCCAAGCATTTGTTTCTGTACTATGATGAGAAAGAACCTCTGGGAGAAGTTCGAACCAAGGCAGCAAAGGGGATGATGGTACAGCTGCAGGACTGTGCTTCAGGGCAGAAATGCAATGCATTATCAATTAAGGAGGGGAACACAAAAAATTGCCAAGCTAAGTTCTCAAGGGGAATGTGTGTTCCCCTCTTTGAAATGATGGCAAAATGATCAAAGCTATAAAGGCCCTGAGGGACCGTGGTGCATAGGCAGAAGAGACCCATAGCACCTGTGACTAACCCATTCATACATTTTATCAATTCTTTGTATAGTGGAAAAGGTAAAGTATAATGGCCCCAGCAGCAAACCACAGATTAAAGCATGAGGCTGCAGTCTAGGAACAAAACCAGGTTCTGCAAACTGCAGTATTATGGATAGCTCAGGTCCAGCAGAAGCAGAAAGAAGAACTCTTAGTGACACAAGTATGACAAGTGGGTGACCCAGGTCCAACAACTACAAGGGTCAAGATTGCTTGACGTTTCACCAACAAGGCCACGGGGCTGGTGGAGGCCTTGTAACTCAAGAATGAAGAAAAAGAAGATGACTGCAGATTATGTCCATAAAGCATTGCTCAAGAGAAGATGATGTGCTTCAGTCCAGCTAAAAGGCAGAAACTTTGCAAGGTTTGTGGACAGACCACCTTATGGAGGTCATGTTTCACGGGATAGATAAAAGCAGAGAAAATTCACAATGATAAGATCAGCAGCAAAAGAGAGAAATAGGAGAAACCCAACAAACCTAGTCACTTTTGTTGTGAACTTTTGCTTCAGTTTGCAAATTTCCTCATTATTTTGTCTGCAAATGTAATATAAAAATTAATACCAGAGTAAAAGCTAAGAATTAATCCAAGATTTCAACATCTAGGTTGTAGTTCTGAAGGACATAAAAACCTAGCTGACCTAATAAAACCTGTCTTCCTTAGTAACTAGTTATTATTATACAACCAGATAATTGCTTGTCCAGTTTTGAAATATTTCCCCCTGATATTTGAACACCATATTGAGTGATAAACCTGAAATATAATCATTTACATACATGTTAAAAAACTTCAAACTTACAAATAAAAACATCCACCTAGAGACTTTCGGGAAGTTCATAACCATGTGTTACCAGGGAGGGACTGCAGTGTTAGCTGCCAGTTTTCACATAGCTGAGTCAGGCCCATCAGAATGTACAATTTCCTGATGCTAATTGATTCCAATATTTTAAGCCCTTTTCTTTTGATAGGTGCTTCTTTTAAATTGAAAGAATAAGACTTTGGTAAATATTATTTGACAAAGAAAGTTTATATATAGCCAGTATAGCTCCTTCTGAAAGTGCCTTTAATCCTGTTGTTACTGATTGATAGCTAAATGTATAAAATGTCATCTAAATACACTGCAAAAAAGAAAAACAACACAGTGGTACCCATGTGTCTAAACAAATGTTGGAAGTCTTAGAAATCACATGGCTGAAGTGTAATATCTGTCCTCAGTGGGTACACTAGAATTATAGTAATTTTCTAAAGTTGGTGGAAGGCAGTCAGGTAGGCGTGAAAACCACAGTGCAAAGTATCCAGGAAATCCAGAATAGTAAAGGCTGAATCTGGAGTGGGATATGATGGTGGTTTCATAGTGTTATAAGTAAAAGAAGGTTTTTTTTTAAAATTTAATTTTAATCAAAACAGATCAGAATGCTAACTACATCAGTGACTAATACAGAGTCTCTATAGACTCAGGATCCAGGGTTAAGTGGGAAAAATATTGCTTTAAGTCTCAGAGAACATGACTGCAGTAGGCTGAGCAGGATCTTCTGAGGACATGAAACAGTAATAGGGCATTTCAGTTGTTAGATAAAACAGGACAATGTCATGTCAGGGCATGACAGAGATAATGAGTATTCAGACATTATCAAATACATGCTTCATAAAGCAATGGATTAGAAAAGTAACTTTGATTTCAGTTTGAGTGGCATGCACAATGTGCTTCAAAATGTTACAGTCTAGACTCTCTTTTATAAGAGCAACCACCAGGTATTCAGCAACTCTATAGTACCAAAGTACACCACAGCTATAGTCTCCATAAAGGGAAAATACAAATACATGAGAAAACTTCCTTAAAAGTAAACAAAAGTATGAAAGTTAAATTATTGAGGGCATTCTGGGATTTCTTTAGGGACACCATTTTGGAAATACAGAACAAACATGAAAAGCCTGAGCTAGCAAAAGAAAATAAAAATCCTGAATATCCAAAATATTAAAAATCTTCAACTGAAATGAAAAACAAAAAAGCTGAAAGGTCTGAAGATAGTTTTACAAAATATTTTATTTTTACCAAAAGTGGTTTTTATTCTGAGTGTAAAGAATATGAATGAAAAATGCTGATCAGCTACTTCAACTAACAAACATATAGTTCCACATACCTTTATTTTTTCAGTGTAAAAGATTTCTATTTCTTTTCTTCCATAGCCCAAGATCATTCATGCTATCTCCCATATTGGAGCTGAACACAGCTTTCTTGGTGTTTTTTAAAGCTGAATTATTTTAACTGAGAAGGTTTTACTGCAGTCCAACAACCAATTTTATCACCACAGGGAGTGATGGAATAAGAATGAACTTAGCCAGGTTAGGGAAAAAGGGAAGTTTTGCAAAATTTCTTCCAAAGGAAGTCAAAAACTTAGTTAAAAATTATGTATTATTTGATAGTACCTGCTTGCTTTCTTTCAGCTTCTGATTTTAAAATAAGGTAGCAGAGCTTAACAAACAAGGAGAAAAAGAATATGTTTGCCACACATTTAAGTGTCACTGCTATAGTATTAAATGGGCTGTGGACATGTAACATGTTACTGTATCCGTGTATCCTGTTGGATTATGAAAGGAAGGTTAAAGAAAGGTAGATCAGGCAAAAGATGGGCATTGGTAAATGAGCAGTATTAAGGATTCATCATATGTTTTTTCTACACCATTGTTTATTTTGATTCTGAGCTAAACCAAGCATTATAAGTGGTCCTTGAGAGTGTACACCAAAGTAAGTATATTCTTTTGGAGTTTATTTTTGTAATTAGATTTTGAGATTGCACACTTTCCATTTCAGTAATTTAGACAGGTCTGTAAAACCTCATCACAAATATATTTTGCCATTCACTGGAAATATGTTTTAAGAAATCTTCTTTCCTCACCAATTTCCTTACAGAAATAAACACTGGTGCAGCAGCACCACTTTGCAGAAGTCTGCAGGACTGATGCAGTTCATGCACCTTAATGATGTGTTAGAACGAAGGATTCAGGTTTCAGATGAATACTGTTCAGTATAAGTGTAATTCGGCCCTTCATTCCTGGTTCTTTACTTCCTTGCCTTTATAAAACACATACAGTGATACTGTGGTTTGCTATAAAACACAGATCCTTGTTGGATGAGAAGTTTTATTAGGTAGTGCCATTGTTCAGTATGATAATGGAAACCATTTATGCATGGTTCCACACCTATAGCTGCATTGATTATTTTAACCTCCTTGAATTACATAGGTCTTTAACATTGCAAGAGTGGTAGAAGGTAGCCTCCAAGATTCCCAAAATGTTTTCTGATTTATGGGTGGAACATGGAGTCTTTGAATGATTTGTCAAAAATAAATTATTGTTTTTTGTTGTTTTCCTTTTTCACTTGTTTTCCTCCTTGAGGTCATAATTCAAAATCCATTACAATTTTTTTCCGTCACTGTTTTTCTCTTAGTTTATTTTTGCTCCAAGTTTCATCAAGTCCAAAAGACCTTGGATCAGACCCAGAGGAAAACAGGTACTTTCTTTGCTGCACAGTGGTAAATAAACAGTAGTTCAAAATAGAAATGTCAGAATACAGAAAATGAAATATTTGCCTTTTACATTAACTTAATGCTGCTGCTAGAAACAACAAATCTCCAAGCTTGCACTTAGCAAAATTATACCTTATCTTGGCATATGGTAACCAAACTACTTCAGAAAATTAGTTTAGAAATTTCAATGTAGTTTATCAAACAGATAAAAGCTTTACCACTGATATTCAGCTCTGTAGTTTGCCTTGTAAATCTGGAGTAGTGCTTTGCTCCAAGTAAATGTCATACGATTTAATTAGGAGAAAACTGTTTGTTGTAAGAAACCAATTTTACTGCTGGCAGCCCTGAAAGTAAGCCTGGTTTTAGTTTTTGTTGGTTTGGGTTGGTGTTGTTTTTTTAATTTTAATTTTTATTTTTTATTTACATAACTAGTGCATCATCCATAGCCAGTCTCTGGAAATACTCACTTAAAATCATAGAGTATCTCAGGTTGAAAGGGACCCATAAGGATCACCAGGTCCAACTCCCTGTTCCTCACAGGACTTCCTGACTAACCTGTGTGACTAACATAGTCCAGACACTCCTTGAACTCTAACAGGCTTGGTGCCATGACCATTTCCCTGAGGAGCCTGTTCCAATGACTGACCATCCTCTCAGTGAAGAACTCTCTCCTAATGTCCAATCTGAACTTCCCCTGATGAAGCTTCATTCCATTTCCTGTATCCTATCACTGGTGACCAGAGAGGAGTTCAGCACCTCGCCCTCTGCTGCCCCCCTTGAGGAAGTTGTAGACTGCCACGAGGTCATCCCTCAGCCTTCTCTAAGCTGAACAAATGACATCAGCTGCTCCTCGTAAGTCTTGCCCTTGAGGCCTTTCACCATTTGGGTTGCCCTCCTCTGGACACACTCTAATATGGCGCCCAAAACTGCTCACAGTACTCAAGGTGGTGCTGCACCAATGCAGTGCAGAGTGGGACAATCACCTGCCTTGACCGGCTAGCTATGCTGGGCTTGATGCACTCCAGAACATGGTTGGTCCTTTTTGCTGCAATCAACAATGGATATGTTGACTCATATTCAACTTGCCATCAACCCAAACCCTCAGATCTCTTTCCATGGGGCTGTTCTCCAGCCGCTCATCCCCCAATTGTTATGTATAAGCAGGATTACCCCATCCCAGATACAGAATCTGGCACTTGCCCTTGTTAAAAGTTCATACAGTTGGTGATTGCCCGGCTCTCTAATCTATCCAGATCTCTTTGTGAGGACCTCTGCCCTTGAGGTCTTAAAGAACACTGAAATACCCTTAAAGAATACTGATTACAAACTTTTTCTGACAGTAAATAAGTAGTATCTGCAGAATCTAGTATCTGGTTTTTGCTTCTCTGCTTTCATCCAGTCCAATAAAGCAGACGTTTAAGACTCCAGACCTTCTAAAACTGCATTTTCACTTGATTCTTTAGTAATAAGGAAGATTCCAAAGAGGCCAGAAGCAATAGCACTTGTACACTATCAGAGAAGCAAAAAGAAAAATTCCTAGAAAAAAATCTCCAACCTCTGTTTCATCAAAATGTAAGAAATGGAAGAAGAAAGTTCATATATTGGCTAAGGCTTGGAAAGGTTTTAAGTATTACATATACAGCTTAGAGGGATTCAGACAAGACACTGGATTAATTTGGCCATATTTTACATTTTGCAAATTCTGTGGGCTCTGGTACAAACACAATGTCATCATGAAAAACTTCCTTTCTCATATGGAAGTTCAAAGTAACTGAACTAATGTGGGTAATATAAGACTTATCCCAGATCTTTAGTTTAACTCAAACCTTTTCAAAATTAAAGAAGTCTAGCCAGCTTTTAAGGAAAAAATAAAAAATCCAGTTTGGAAAGATTAAAACCATGTGAAGGATGCTCTTTTAGAATTCTTATAGAATTCAAGCCCAATTCAAAGGACTGAAAATAATCATACCTATCCTACTGCCTCTCTGGTTAATTTAAGAGCTCATGATGAAGACATCTCCTTACTCATGAGATTGCCAGCCAGACTCTTCAGTCAAGCCCCTATAGGACCAGAGTAAGCTCTGCCAAAGCCAATGGATCCTCTGGAATTGAGAATTGTTCTGTGTTAATAATTGAGTCAGATGATTTTTAGTATGGTGTAAAAAGGTTATTCGTTTTCCAGAAACTACTATAAGAAGGAGAAGGGAAAGCTGAAATGGTTGCTTCGTGCTTGTGGGATGCCCATCTCAGTTCTAGTGCAAGTGACTGGTTCCTCTGAATTGCTTCCAACACTTTACACTGCTGTCTTCTGGCAGATAAGAGATTTCTGTGAAAGGGCTGCTACCATCATCAAGGCTACATTTACTAAAATAAAGTGTCTTGTAAGTGAAACAGCATAATGATCTTCCCAGTTGTCTTAGAAACGTTACTGATTGAAATAAATTTTACTGTATCTTCAGAACAAAATTCACATTGGAATTACATGCCATGATTTTATTTCTGAGCTATAAATATACATGCCAAATGAAACTACACTGCAAAAGACATTAAGTGCCCATATTTTTATTGCTGGCTGAAATTAATATCCTCTCTTTGCTCCTTAAAAATAATTAGAATAAGATATGTATTTGAGAGCCTCCAACAAGCACAGAGTATTTTTATATATATATATATATTTTTATTTTTTTTTTCTGAAAGAAGAAAATGATCTGCTACTTACATAGCATCCAGATTTGTCCCATTAAAAGCATGACCTTGGATGCTGGTGAAACCATTATTGTAGAGTTTGCTACAAGAAAAAAAAAAAAAAAAAGAAAAAAAAGAAAAGTATATTTTGGGTTGCTTCAATACCTGAATATCTAACATTTTATATATCATTTTTCTTGGCAACAGTACATTTATGGATGGGTTAATTTTAATCTCTTGAAGAAGCAGCAATTATAGTGCAAGGTCAAACAAATGCCCAGCAACATTCCTGAGTGTTGTTGAATCAAGAATACCATGTGTCAGGTGTGCCATTTATACTTCTTTTTACAGCAAAGTTAGGGTTTTGCTGTAACTTTCCCACTCTTCAACTCACACTAAAAACAAGGAAACAAAATTCTGCTAGGACTGTTAAGGAAAGCTAAAGGAACTAGTACCTAGCAAAATAGGAATGATCTTACTATCAGGCCTACCTGAATTTTTAGAATTCATTCTTTTGCTCCCTCAGAGTGAAATATTATTTTTAGACCTTTCAGCATTTCTGTAGAATTCATTCTTTCACATTCTAGTACCCCCTTGTTCAGATCATAACTCACTACAGCCTTTTTCACTCCCCTTAGCCCTTTGTTGTGCCTCACATTGAGTATGACTTGCATAACTGAACATTATTTAACAATTTTCCTTCAAATTTAACTCTTACATTTGCCCCCCGTTGTTTTCACAGTATGTGCCACTTAGGTTGCAAAAAAGTTAGACACAGTTCTAACCATGCTGTAGTTTTACAGAAGGAGAACTCTGCAAACTTTTCCCTTTGTTTTTCTCCAATATAACCATTCACTGGCATTAGGGTCATACAAAAGCAAAACCACTTTGGTCAAGCCAGTTTAAAGACAAGCAGCAGGCCTGATCAGATTACTGTCCAAGTAATGGATTTATGCAAACTAGATTAAGGATACTACCTGTCTATAGTGCTTCTCTGTTACAAACTCCTGGAGAGTAAGGCAGGGATATTTTTATTTTTTAAACATTTTACCATATGCTTGAGAGAGCAAAGCGAGGTAATTGCCTTGTGACTTAAACTGCAAGAACTTACAGAGTTAGAGATTCATTACAAAGCCCATGGAAAGCATTGGCAGGCACTGAAGTAATGAAAGGGTTATCTGCGATTTCACTGAAAAAGAAGAAAAAACATCACAATCAAACATCTGCCCAACAGAGCTTCTCAAGAACAGTTTTATTATTAACTGTTCTTTGCCTTGATAATACATAAAAGTGTAGAATAACTTCTTTAGAAGTTCAGAAGATACATGTGGGATGATTAAGAATTGAGCATGTTCCAGCACCAGAAGTGAGCTTGTGAAGTAGATGGGTTTTATAGTCCTGGTGAAGTGTACCAGCCTGTGTGACTATAGTGGTTAACAGCACAGACAGGTCCCTTGTCTCATAAGCCAGAGAATTAGCAAAGTAAATAATGCTGCAATGTCAACTGAGCTAACCCAAATGACTTTAGGGCTGAGATCCTGCTAACGAAGCTCAGATAAGACATCAGATAATACATTATTCAGGACAGAGGCATTTCACTTCACAGAACTGCATCTAGCACAAGTGAAATACCTTATTATGTGATCTAACCTAATGATCCTTCTCAACTCTTGTCCAAATGAGTGTTTCACTGTCTTGTCATTTCTTAAATACTTTTTACTCCCGCTCTGCAGTCTTAATAAATACTATGAATCTTCAGACCAAAACTGTTGTGGCAAGAAGGACAAAGAAAAACTAAAGAGCTTTACTATGACTAAACTGGAGAAAGAAGAGAGGAAAAAGCTGGTAGAAACAAAGGGCAGAGCAAAGTGTCTGACTGACCTTTTTCTGCTTTCTTCTGAATCATATTAGAGTCTGAAAACCAAAATATTCTGCAAATTTTTCTTTTCTTCAGCTTGTGGATTAGATGTGGTCTGGTAAGGCCAGACCATGATGCCCAAGGGCCGAGAAGTCCTAATAATTGCCTATGTACCAGGAACAATTTCATTCATTTTTTGTGCTACGTATGTACATATATATGTGCTAACACTGAACTGTGCTACAACCATTTTCATTTCAAGTAGGTTTCACCTATAGGTGGTTTTCACCACAAATTATTTTTGTTTGGCATTTTTCAGATTGGTTCACTTTTCTAAACAAACGTTTACTTGTAAGTTGCTTGACCTCAAAGACCAATAGTGATATAATGAGTGCTTTTTCCCAGCAGTACCTTATTCATAGTTTAGAAACCTTCAGTTCTTCAAGAGCAGACTATTTTTCATGATGAATGAAACAAAAAGCCTATCTTTCATTAAATAACAACATTTAGAAATACCTCCCTTGAAAGTGCAAGTGTACTCCTTAAAAAGTCTTTAACATGCAAGCCACCTGTTTTATTTTTTGTTAGTGATCTTTATAAAAATTTTCCAAGGTAGAGGTAAAATAATATTTTGCCATTTGGCACTTAGAAAGTCACTGAGTGGATTGGAAGAAAGAGCACAGATGATTGTATAAACTGCTTCTGTTTCATCTAGCCCATTTAATTCTTGGTTTTCTCTACTTTTAATAAGTGTAGTGTTTAATTTACAATCTAGTAGAGCTTAAACTAAACTAAAGACCTTTTGGTCTTTGAGGAACTACTAGCTCTTAAGATGTAGGCGTATCCCACTCAGAGCTCTGGCTGACTGAGGTTTCAACCTTGGAGGCCTACAGCCAAGGCAAACATAGGAGCTCGAGGTTGTGGAGTGTGAGGTAGCAAAAGGCTTACCTCTAGTCTCAGAAGATCCTTGGGAGGGAAGATCTCATTGCTTCTCATGGGTCTGGACTATTTAGTGAAACAGCCAGCATTTCTACATCGCTCTGAGGTTCGTCTTGCCAATGACAGATGATGCATGCAGTGGGGACTGACCATTCTTTATTAAGAACACCCCTTAGCAGCACTGAAACAATGCCTGGGATGGATCATCAACCATGTCTTTATGAGTCACTCTCTAACATAATACTTCTCATTTTTAATAGCCTTTTATCTAACCCATCCAGCAGCCAAGCCTCTTCCAGCTGAACACTGCTACAGTATAAGACTGCCAACTCCTCTCTAGGCCTAAGTAGTCACCAAGATATTTTTACCTTGTGTCAGCCTGTAAGTCTTCATCTGAGCTGCTCTTCCCTCTTGGCTTGAATACAACCCAGAATTTGAATTTAAATTGCAGGTTAGGGCACAAAAATGGATGTCATCTTTGCTTTCTGAATACTAACACCTGATTTTTTTACAGCAGAATTCTTTGTTTCTGAAATATTCTTAAAGATAATAGTGGGAGATCCCCTGACCCCATTTATGTTCCCATTCTCTTTCTCCAACAAATTGTTCTGCAGTTTGCTTCAAGCCATATTAAAAAAAAAGCAGAGGAGGGGGTGTTTTTAAATCAGTTAAAGTAAATGGGTTTTAAGGTATAAGAAAGGAAGAAAGTCTCAGGGTTATGTAGGATTGACTCATGTGAACAAACCCAACTAAATTAGCAAAGCTTGCTAGCAGGAAAATTCTTTCCAGCTGAAGACTTGTTAATGAGAGATGGCCCCACCTAGGAAGTCTAGCTTAAAAGTAGGCAAGATGTGGTGCTTTGGTCCTTCAGTTGAACAACAGATTTGTACTTGAAATGTAACTCTACAGCAAAGGTTGGGCAAGGGCATTTAGATGAAGTGTGCATTCACAGAAGTTTATGCTGTCAATCTCAAAAAGACCATGCATCTCATTCAACTCCTATGAAAAAAAGATGAGTGACAGAAGGGAGGCGGGTAGTCCTCTGTCTTAAAGACATGCTGTGCCAACCTGAACTCACCTCACTATTGAGGCTGTCATGAAACCAAGTTGCTCTTCTTTATTTCTCAGCTTTGGCGATTTGCTTTTTGAGCTTCTGTTCTGTTTTCTTTATTAAAATATTGTGTGAAGCAACATATTTTGGATAAAATAAGTCTTCACCAAAATCTTCCTAAAGATATAAGCTCAGCCAACACTGAGCTCTTTAAAGGTGTAATGATAAACAATTGCTCTCAAGATTGTCCAGGTCTGCTCTTGAGTCTTCTGAGTTCAAGGTGTGGTCAGAAGAAAGAAGACAGATGAGAGCCAATAGAAGTTATGATTCAATAATATAGGAGCTCAATGAAGAGTAGTACCAGAAAAGGCACGCCATGCCAGCACAAATTTGTTAGAAGAATGTTGACAGGCTGACATTGTGTTAGCAGGCTATATGTCAGACCAGGTCCTATGTGTCATGCTATTCTGACTTCAGAATAATTCAGGTATTGCACAGCCGTTACAAAATGAAAATAAAAGGAGAAGTTGTGTATCATGTGCTTTGGCTAATTCAAAAGAAATGTGCTTGTGTGTCCATGTCTCTCATCCAGGCCAAATGTATAGTGCTAGGTGACCTGGCATTTTCCAGAATTAGTACTAATGATCATTGAAATACAGCTTGAGGAAAAGTGCTTTGTCAGACTTATTTGATATTTTTGTCCAAAACAGAAAAATTCACTATAGGTTTTCTTGGGATCTGAGGAAGGCAGTGTTCTAACCAGGTGTGAGGACAGATACTTACAGTAAAAAGTTCACATCAAATGAGTAGATTTTGGTGAGGTCTGGAAATGCTTTGAGTCCAGTATTAAAAATACCACTGAAAGAGAGAAGGAACAGAAAGAATTGCATGTACTTAATCACTGATCAGCAACAAGCAACCTATTTAAAGCATTCAACAGTGCAGGACAGTTATTTCACCCTCTTTATTGTCAATCAATTAATTTTTAATCAACTGTCCAAAATGTAAGGATGCAAGAACAATTAAAAAATCAAAATACCAGATTTATGACAAATTATAGAATCTAAAAAATGGGAACATAGCTAAAAAGATCTGCAGAGGAAAGTAGCCTGTGAGATTAATAGGAAGAAAACAATTATAACTCTGGATCCACTTGAGAGATTAAGGGGCAGTGGGTGTAAACTGGAATACAGGAGGTTCTGCTTAAACTTCAGAAGAAATTTCTTTACAGTGAGGGTGACAGAGCACTGGAACAGGCTGCCCAGGGAGGTTGTGGAGTCTCCTTCTCTGGAGACATTCAGAAAGTATTATTCTTGTGTGAAATAAATGAACTCACACTCAGGTATCAGAAGTTCAAGACCTGCTTGGATGTCTTTCTATGTGATCTCATGTAGGTGTTCCTGCTCTGGCAGGGGGATTGGACTACATGATCTTTCGAGGTCCCTTCCAATCCCTGTGATTCCGTGATTCTGTGATTCTGTGATTAAGGCTTCTTCAGACAATAGTCTGGATGCCCAAATCCTCTGTATTTCATTTAGGCTGAGAGCTGTTCAAATAGCTCTAAAAAGGGAAACTGTCTCCAAGTGTGAATACAGTTAGTGCCCCTTATTTCTGAACTCCAGTAGAGCATAAATAAGAAGAAATTAAGAAAATATAGTTCTCAATTTTAAAACCTATTGTCCTGAAATGAAATTGTTTTTTCCTTTTTTTAAAAAAAAAATTGCTTTCATGTCTATAGGAAAGAGTTGGAAAATGCTTTCCTCATTGCTGCTGCCCCCACCACACACACACACACACACAGCCCTTTCTAGAGTATCCCAAACATTACTCAAAATCACAGAAGTTATTCTCTTTCTCATCTTTCTTCCCTATGCAATAATTTTAGAATTCCATGGTTTGTTTACTCTGTGCTGCACTTCAGCTCTTCATGGGAATACAAAGAATTCTTCAGGATTTCCTTCTGCCATAGAGGCCATATGAAATCAGGTGTCTATATATAGGCTTGTCACATTTAGCTGACAGGTATGCTCTAAAACCCCATGTAAATATCTAGTAAATGTAAAAGTTGTGTATATTTCTATTGTGTCCCTTCTTCCCATTATTCCCTACAAAAATATAAGACAGCACCTACCATAAGAAGCTAGCTAGCTGTGGAATTTTGCCAAGGAAACATTAGTGTATCCAGACATTAAATGGATAAGAAGAATAGCAAAATTAGTGATGAATTTGTGAACATGTTTTCCTTTCTTGCAAAAGTAGTCAAAGTTCCAACCCCTACCCTAGCTGGTTTTCTGTTCATTAAAATAAAGCAACAGGGAAAAACATTACAATCAAAAGAAGTGCAAAGAAACAAAATTGCTATATTGTAAAGAGTCATCTGTGAGGCTTAAGTGCTGACTTGTTGTAGGTGCTAAATACTTACAGGTATTTCAAAAGTGGGAGGTTCTTAAAGGCATCTGGATCTATGTAATCTAAGTTTCTAAGATTTCGAATTTCACTGTAAAAAAAAAAGGAGGAACATTACCACATTGGTCATTAATATTTAATTATTTATCATAACAGCAATCAGCAATGTTACAATGAAATTTCAGGGAGCTAATTCCTGCAATGAGCTTTTGTACTGACCAGCACTAGCTCAAGGCCACTATGAGTTCTGAGCAATATTACAATGGTGAATTTTCATCTGGATAGATGTGGTCCTGGAGGCTGGTTAGTTTAAACAAGGGGGGGAGAAGCACCTGAGATTTGATTATGGATCCTTTGCCTGCATGGTCCTAAAATCAAAGCAGTGCCTGTGGTAATGCCAATTACTTTGGATGTGGTGAGAGTTTTGTGTCTGCAAAGTTGAATAAAAAGAAGAAAAAAAAGCAAAACATTCAGTATTGATGTATAATAATCCTCTCAGTTTACAGCCATCAGCTTAGCTTATAATTTTATGTCCTATTTTTCTGTTTACTTCTTTCATGTCTCTAACAGTATTTTGTATTATTTTTCCTGTTTCCTTTACAGAACCCATCAGTGGATCCAAAAGATGCCTCAGGTCACTTAAATTAACTCCATTCTGAGACTTGAAATGGACACACCATTCGCTATATAGCCATGTCCAGCAGTATAGAGGATAGTGTATTTATTTGCTTTATACTGATGCAAAATGTAACACAGACTTCATGCCTTACACCTTCTGTCCACAGTTATGTCTTTAAATACTTCTACCCAGGTGACAGCTTGGTCTGCAGATGACTTTTTAGACTGCACATGTTGAAGACCCAGGCTGACACTGATCATGGCTATGGCCATGCTGGAAACTTTCCTTAGGTGTGTTGGTGTGGCTGCTGCCCCTCCAGCCATCATGATTACTGCTGGGCATCATGACTTTTCCACTTTTTTCTGAAAAGTTTGTCTCTGCCCTTAATGGAGTTTTCCTCGGTCTTTCTCATTCCTCTTTTTTCAGCAGATTTTTTTCTTTTCTATTCATAATGACAGTCAGCAGTCTGGTTGCACCAATCAGACTGTGCCAAAATTCCCTGCGTAGACTCAGTAGAACTACCAAATTTTTGTCTTTTATGAAAAAAAACCATCCCCACTACATGCACATTTTTCCCTTCCTGGCTCCTTTACTGTCTCCAGAAGAGGATAGCCTTTTTTTGCATTTTTACTTCTATTTCTTTACCTTAAACTAGCTCTGGACACTGGTCTTATAACTCTGTTGGAACAACTCTCAGCCTTTTCTAGTACAGGAACCATATAGAAAGAACAGTGCCAGTCTTCCTCCTGACACTAGCTGTGGAACAGTGGGATGAGGGAAGAACATCTTGCTGCTTATAGAGAGAAATTTGGTGAAGACAACAGGTACAGATGACATGGAGGTGCAGGTTGTGTGGGTGATGTTCTGGTCTTAAGTCAGTCCAAGAAGTGGTGCTACTGGGCAGGGCCGCAATGGGGAGAAATCAGCAGTATTTAATTTATCGTGCCCTAACAGTGCCAAGTAACCTACACAATATAGGTATCAGGAAGTTGGGTTTTAAGGATACCTCTGCCACTGGAATAATTTTTACAGGATAAAATCAACCCAGCCAAGTTGTTTGAGAAATAAAAGTGGGAGAAGAAACATAAGACAGGAGATAAATCAGTACGTAGATACAGGTACCAAGACTTCAGCTTCTCTACATACTGTTGTACTGACAAAACAGTTCTGCTCCACATTTCAAGTCTTCAGTTTTTACTGTTTATTCCAACATTGTAGGGAGACAAGGGTTTACCTCTTACTTGCATGTTAAACTGATGTAATTAATATACTATACTACTGTTATTACAGTACTATATTCAAATATAATTGATGTCTGTTAGCTACTTTGAACAGTACTGTTTCTGTATTTAAAAGAAACCTTATCCGTGTCAGTCTCTTGCTTCTTTAAAATTATTTTATTGATTATGTAGCTATCACACTCCCAACAGTGGAATTTGCTCCATAAACTATAACTAACTATGTTTTTTTAGTTACTGACTAGATTTAAAATGCTGGACTCATGAGCTTCCTGGCTACGTATTCCTTTGTTGTGGACCAAACATATTTCAGTGAAAGACTTCAGATCAACCTTCAGCTTGGAAGTGGGTAATGCATTGGAGTAACATGGACTCGTCAGGTTTTTGCCTCATTGCTATTCATAGTATTCTGTGTAAATTATTTGGACAAGGGTACTTGTACTGGGTTTGCATGGCAAGGTTTTGGAAGCAGGGGGGCCTTAGAGGTGGCTTCTGTGAGAAGCTGCCAGAAGCTTCACCCATGTCCCACACAGCCAATGCCACCGGCTCCAAGATGGACCAACCACTGGCCAAGGCCCCACACAGCCAATGCCAGCCAGCCCCAAGATGGACCCACCACTGGGCCAGGCTGAGCCCATCAGTAACACCTCTGTGATAACATAATTAAGAAAAAAACAGGGAAGAGAGGAAAAAGCAGCACACTTTGCAGAGAGAGAGAGGAGTGAGAAGATGTGAGAGAAACAACTCTGCAGACACCAAGGTCAGTGAAGAAGGAGGGGGAGGAGGTGCTCCAGGTGCTGGAGCAGAGATTCCCCTGTAACTTGTGGTGCAGACCATGGTGAGGCAGGCTGTCCCCCTGTAGCCCATGGAGTTCCATGGTGGGGCAGATGACCACCTGTAGCCCGTGGAGGACCCCACACCAGAGCAGGTGGATGCCTGAAGGAGGCTGTGACCCCATGGGAAGCCCATACTGGAGCAGGTTCCTGGCAGGACCTGTGGCCCCGTGGAGAGAGAGGAGCCCATGTCAGAGCAGGTTTGCTGGCAAGAACAGATGTGCAGAGAAAGTCACTTGATGATATAAAGTTATGTGTTAAGGCTTAGAAATAACTATGAACTTATGTTCTTATTTAAATATATAAATATTTAGTTCCAAATACAAATGAATCTAAAAATGAAACTAATAATGAGTATTCAAATATTAGTCTAATGAATGAAATAATGAGATATAAGTTTGCCAGATAACTTCTAGAAAAGTTAATAAGCTACTTAACATCCTATATTAATTTAGTAACATTTAAAAAAGTACAAACATTTACACATTTAAGTGGCTTCTAAATTTCATTTATCACTTCTTTCATACCTGCCTGTCAATATTGACACCTCCTTGAGTTTGTTCAAGACTAGAATCCAGAAACTGCAAATCAGGCCATAGAATCTCAATATAATCAGGTTATGCTGAGATACCTACGAAGACTAAAGATATCCAGGACAGCAGTTTTGAAATGTATTAAATCAGCCCTTTTTTTTTTCTCTTGTAATAAGTTGGGACCCCTCTCTACCTTCTTAGACTTAATTTACCTATAGCTTCCTTGGCTTCTTTCACTTGTATAGGTACTTCCATGTTTTATTCTCCCCCGACAGCCAAACTATCCATATTATTTCATCTGCATACACCTGTCAAGCCTTTGCACCGCTAGCGTCGGGAAACTGGCTCAGGCTCCTGACAGTCTATTCCCTACCTCCAAACTGCAGCTTTTAACAAGATTTTTCTGCACAGCACTTGTCCCAGTACCCTGAAATTCACTGCAGGTATACAGCAGTTCCCCCAAATCTCTTCAGTCTCCCTCTCCGGGTGTTTCTCAGATATTTCCATTAAATCACCTCTCCTTTCTGCAGCACCGTATCCCACAATCTGGCTTCTCTTCTGTCCAAGTAGAGAAGTGCAGCCCTGGCCTGAAAGCTGGTGGAGCTGCCCTGGCCCTTGGCTCCAGCTCACCACAGCTCACTGCAGGGATAGGGAGCGGTTCCCCCACCAGTTCTCCAAATGACGTCGCATATACAACGGCAAACCACTTGAACCATAACCTTTGGGCCTCTTCCCAAATGCTGAGAGCTTTTCACATGGTTGTATGAGAGGAGAGAGCTTTTGGAGTGAGGAGTAGAAGGGAGTAGACTGAGATCAGAGGAGAGTGAGTAGAGACACAAAGAAGGGGAAAAGAAAGAGTGAATTTCTGGAATTCCTTCCATGGGAATGTTTTCCTGAGAAAAAATGACCTAATTACAAAAACTTTTTATTTCATGTAATGCTACCAAGCTATAGCTCTACTAGTAAGACAACTACACGGAGACATTGACCACTGATCAGACACTTTCACAATTATATTTAGGAAAAAAAAAAGAAAAGCCATTGTAGGGGAGAGACAGTTCTGAATTTGTAAACACATTAAATTTGTCTCATAGACATGCTTAAAAAAGGTAAAGACAAAAGAATCAAGAAACCACTGTGAGACCAATTTAACACAATTAGGGAGCCCCCCTTACCTCCCAGAGTTTTGGCTCTATTTTTCATCTCATAGAGTGGAAATTTTGCCATTAATTACAGATCTGGTCCATTAAAAGACAGCAGGTGATCAGTATCTGCAGTTTAGAGAAGATGCTCAGCACTTGACAGGCATAGGTTCATGAAAATATGAATTATGCTTAAAAAGAGCTGAGGTATGGAAAGAACAGAAGGTCAGGATAGAGGCACATGAACTGAATAAGGACCAAGAAAATGGAGCACTGAAAATCAAAGCTGAGGCACACTAGCAGGCTTGGCAGACAGGGATGGCGAGGAACACAGGATGTCTATTCACATGACACTTAAGTCAAAGCAATTAGTTCCTCCCTTCCACAAACACTGGATTTTCTCCTAAGAAGTTCTTACGTTTAAAAACAAATGTTTTTAAAATGCAACTGTATGCATAAGTTTAAATTAGGGTAAAAAGATTATTTACATAAAACTGCACTTTATGAAAGGTCCATGAAAAACAGCCTGTGAAAATGAAACTCTTGTAAAATTACTTCTTTTCAAAACAGAGTAATTTCAACCTCTTTTAAAATATCCCATGATAATCTTTACCCAGTATTATTTTAGCAATAATACCTTGAAAATACTATGCAAGTGGAGAGCATTAAATAAATGCATAACACAATATATGCATTCATCCCTGAACAATCTTTTTCTTTGAAAAGTAAATCAAACCCAACAACGATAAGGGTTAACTTCCACTTAGATTCTCAAAGCCTGGTAAGCACTTTTGAGTGGTAGAGGTAGTCCTTTGTGGGCCACTTGCAAAGGTCCTGGGTAGCACTTTTGGCTCTTGCACAGAAAAAAAAAAAAAGAAGTATATCACAGAATCACAGAATGTTGGGGATTGGAAGGGACCTCAAAAGATCATCTAGTCCAATCCCCCTGCTGGAGCAGGACAGGGAAAAGAAACTGTATGAAAGAAACATATCTTGTATGTGTATGTACAGTTTCTTTTTTGGTAATGCCCACATTACCATAACCCTTGTAAAGCAGACCAGGAAACTTTCTCCTCACCATGCCCTTCCTGCAGCCTGTGCCGTAGGTGACACGAGTCTAGGTGCCCATAAGCTCTGCTGACTCCTGCCCTGGCCTGCAGCTTCCTGGTCATGGACAGCACATGCAGGCCTGGGATCTGGCATGGGTGTGATAATGCAGAGATTTTGGACCTTGCTGGTGTGCTCTGGCCTGACTTCAGTGGAGCCGTGTGTGCTGGCTTTGGCTGGGGTAGGGTTAATTTTCTTCATAGTAGCTTGTGTGGGTCTATGTTTTGGATTTGTGCTGAGAACAGTGTTGATAACACAGGGATGTTTCAGTTACTGCTGAGCAGTGCTTACACAGAGTCCAGGCCTTTTCTGCTTCTCACACCACCCCACCAGTGAGAAGGCTGGGGGTGCACAAGTTGGGAGGGTACATAGCTGCGACATCTGACCCCAACTGACCAGAGGGATATTCCAGACCACATGACGTCATGCTCAGTATATAAAGCTGCAGGAAGAAGAAGAAAGGGGGGACGTTCAGAGTGACAGTGTTTGTCTTCCCAAGTAACAGTTACATGTGATGGAGCCCTGCTGTCCTGGAGATGGCTGAACACCTGCCTGCTGATGGGAAGTAGTGAATGAATTCCTTGTTGTGCTTTGCTTGGCTTCTGTGTGCAGCTTTTGCTTTACCTATTAAACTGTCTTTAACCCATGAGTTTTCTCGTTTTTACTCTTCTGATTCTCTCTTCCATTCCAAATCGGGGGGAGTGAGTGAGTGGCTCTGTGGTGCTTAGTTGCTGGCTGGGGTTAAACCACGACAAGTAACCAAGGCATGCTTATGGCAAGGGGCAATGGCTATCCTCCCAGGCAAGAATATAAACATGCTTTGGGAGTGGTTAGAGACTTGAAGAGGACAAGAGGAAAGGCTTCTACTCGTACTTCTCACCAACCCTTTAGGTAGTAGAAAGTGATGTAAATTAGGCAGTACGACAGAACATATCAGCAGAATGGGTGCCCTGGGAGGCACTGGCAACACCAGAGCTCCATCCACTGTTCTGCCAAACTAGTCACACATTTAAAAGTGTGCATTTTGTGGAAGAGTTCTTTATATTCAAAGGCTTACATTACATTACCCTTTGAAGGAGATCAGATTTGTGTTATGAATTAAGATCCTGAGGGAGATCACGAGTTCTCCACTTTGAATCTAATACAGAAACAGTAGAAAACAGCTATCTAGCCAGCTAGCTCCAAGCCGTCCTCAAGAAACCTTTAGATCCATATAATTTAAAACATAAAATATACTATGCTGTGTATTGCATGGAAGATTCCTACAATTAAATGTGATGGCCCAAGAGCATTTTATTTTTAACTTCTAAGAAGGTGAACCACAAAACAAATACCATGAGGGATTTGTAGTACAAAGTGCCACATGCTTTATTCATTGCTTATAAAATGTGCTGCCAATAAATGTTTCGTTAAATGCTCATTCTTGTTAAACAAGAAATCCTAAAGACACAAAAACTGTGAAAGAGGAAGAGAGAACATGATGATTACAGGCCTGGAAAACCCATCTACAGAAGAGGGAATGACATTATACAAGTACTGTTATCACAGCGAAGCCTTCCTGTGAAACTCTTCCAGGAATACTACAGGAGCACGTTACAGAACTGAACTAGGTCTCAGGGTTCTGGACTCTACTTCTAGCTCTGCCTGTCAGGTACAATTAGGGGAGGCATTTCCACTTTCCAGCATTAATTGTTCTCTACCTACAGTAACAGTAATGATATTATCTCCTTTATTTTTATTAACTATTCTATTTCACACTGTGTAAAGAAAAAAGAAAATAAAATTATAGAAAATAGAGCAGTGTTAAGAGATCATCTAGTTCTGTCTCTTTAGATACACCTATGGAGTTTGTGATTACACAGCCTTAAAGGCCTCCAGTGACAGGGACAACCTCTCCAGGAAAACAATTCTAGTGTTTACTTATGCCAGCCATATGAAAACTTTTCCTAGAGTCTAACATGAATCTTGCCTAATCTAATTTAAGGTTATTATTACTTTTGCTTTGTCAAAAATGAGTATGGAAAATGGGTTGTAGCTTTCACCCCTTGCAACTACTTTTAAGACATGTACCTGCCTCTGTCATGTCTTCTTTCTGGACACAAAAATCTTTCCTCTCTGACAATGTTGTTTGCATCCATTATGACTGAAAATGTTCTTTCATGAAACCTCTGCAAACACAAATCTTCTCTGAACTATGTCAAACTGCAACTCATCTAAGCTTTACAACACTGGCACACTTTCCATTCCCTCATTTAGATCAGTAATGGAAACATGGAAGAGTACCAGATGCAGGATGGATCCTTTGAAGCTCTGTTTGATACATTACCTTCTATTTTTGACAGGGTACTGCTGAATGACAGGAACTCTGTGGATGCAAGTATCCTACTACTTTTGTAACTGCCCTAGTGCATCATTTGGTGAGCACTGGTTAGAACAAAAAGGTATAAAAACACTTCCCAGAAGTCTTTGTCCATAACATTCCCGTTCCATTTAATAACCAGATACACACTCTTCATTTTATTAGTGCACTTCCAGAAAGATTACTTATTATGCTTCATGTCTCCAGCTGGTGCCATTTTGTTCTGTGCTTTGGCCCTTCTGATTTTATTTCCGGTGCTTATATTAATGGTTTACACTTAACTTCAGTAATTTGACAGAAGTCATTCTTAATTGCCAGTTTATTTCAACTTGCCATCAAGCTCATAGTGTAGTCCCACAGGTTTTTCACTACACGTTCTTACACTTCTGTGGAAGGATAAAGAAGAGCAAAGGACCCAAAAAGATACAGGGAAAGAAAGCACAAGTCAAAAAAGAGACTGACTCCACATTATGGAGAAAGGAAATGTGAAAAGGAATATTTAGTGACAAAGGAGTTAAGAATGACAACTCAAACATCAGCACATATGTTATTTCCACACATCTCCAAGTTTACTTTATCACCGTGTTCATTTATTTAATTACAGTACTTACATATGAGTGATTTTACTTAAACTGTTGAAGGAATGGGCCTCCAGACTCTGAAGTGTTTCATCTATGGAGATGTAGCTAAACACCAGCAAACAGAAAAAGAAACAAGTCTCAGACCTTGGCAATCCACGGCTAGTGCCCATCATGCCACTTTATTTTTCTTCTTTTTCTCATCCAACTGCCATGACACTGCCAGACACATGGACAGAGTCTGAGGGAGGAACTTTTAACAGCATTTTGATTTTGACTAATGCCTTAGATGCACACTATACTGCAGAATGCAGTCAAATTAAAAAATCCACAACAGTGCTATTAAGAAGCAAAAGCAAACATCTATATTTCACATTTCAGAATCATATTTCTTCCATTTTCCCCACTTATGATCACCTTGAAGATCTCTACAGGGATATATCCCTCAGGTAAATTGGCATATTTCTCTATATTGAAGAGTTAAAAAGGAAGGAAAGAAACAAAGATGGTCCTTGGGCCATCACTGCAACAACGGTCACGATTTCTCTAGAGAGGAAAAGATCATCAGGGCAACTGATGCTTTGATATTGCTGAGGAAAAAATGTTCTGCAACATAAATTTAGAGAGAAACCCCAGCCATCCAGTAAATGATGTGTGGGGCAATGTGATTCAGAAGCAGAACCAAATAGCAAGCCTAAGAAATATTTATTTGCACACACTTCAGACTGAGTTGCATTTGTACTGCTAGTAATCTACTGAGAATGATGAGAAAATAGCTCTACAGAGTTCACTATCACCAGGAAGATGATAATACTAAAACCACTGTTAAAGGCTTTGAAGTGTGAATAAAGTTGCAATACAACTAACCAGTGCAGATTTTCAGAGTAACTGACTTATTAATATTTGGGTTAAATTCTCAGATTCTGTCTTTCAAAATATCTCTTAGTTTTAAAATTTATTAATGCTGGAATAGCACTTAAAAGATGTATTCTTGTATTTTATTTACTTTTCTAATAATATCTTATATCATATTGTTAATCTGTAGAACTTTTCAAATAATTGGAATGCCTTGTCTATTCTTTATATGTATTATTATGATTAAAATATTTAAGTACTATATTTTGATACTCTTGATCGAAGTTACTGACTCAGTTTTTAATATTTCACATGATTATACATCCCCTGAGCAACTTGATCATTATTTTAAATGCACAAAATTAAATCGACTAGAAGAGTCTTTGACATAAATTCTAGATGTCAAAATAAAATGTGATAATAAAGAGTCTGTACATTATGCCTTTCCTCCTTTTGAACCAGTAGTCCTGGAAAGACCTAGGATCATACTTAACTTAAAAAGTATCCAACTGATATTTTATATCAATTCTAATTAGGTGTTCTTTGAACAAAACAGAGAAGATTTTTAACATTCTTTACATTTTTTCCAATGACAATATTAAGAGTAACAATAGTAAATAGAAAATTAAAATATGATAATTTAACCCAGGAGGGCTTTTTAATATAATCACTTATGAATCAGATTTACTTTTTTAAACTTTAAAGAAGATAAATCTTAATTTCTTTCAGTGGATATTAAAAATATTTTAAATGTTTTAAAATGTTGGAAAGAATACTTTGTGACCAGCACATGCTCTAACAACCAGCAGATGACTAATACAACTAACTTTCCAAGGGAATGTATGTCTTTTCCAGACTAGAGCTAAAAACATATTACTTGAACTAATTTTCACTCCTCTAACATGAGATTTACTTTTTATTGGTCACTCTGAAGATGTATTCCACAGTGTTTGAAAAGACATCAGAAAAATAACTAGTAGCAATTGTATGAACAACAGATTATCTTTTACAGTAATAATGTTTTTACAAATTTATTTGCCTCTTCCAAAAGGAAGGAAGATAATAAAAAAGGAATACAATTTTAAAAGTCTGCATATCTGTGATTGAGTATTGCAGAGTTAAATGTTTATGTGAGATGCTTTAATTTTGTTTTCCTGTAAGCAATAAATGTCCATTGCCCATGGACATGAAATTGAAGTTTCAGTCTTAGAAGAAAATTAATTGTTCCATTTTAACAGAGGTTATATTTTTAACATACCAAAAGACAGGTTATATCAATGACACATAAAAAAATAATAAATTGTTCTATGTAGCAAACAGCTATATATAAATCAGCTTGACAGAAAATGCAATTAAAAATGGATAATGAACAAACATTGCATTCTCATGCTCAGGCTGGGAATCGAAGAGTACTTTTTTGTGTACTCTGTGATCAAAATGGGTCACCTTATGTCAGGCAGGCAAATGGTCTTCTCTCACATGAGAAGAGGCAGAAGAGTGGCAATGGGGATTCCTCTTCCCCTCCCTCAGCCCTACAGCCACCATGTTCCTTCCCACCATGCTGCATGTCAAATATTTACTATACTACTTGGCTTAGAGCTGATTGAGCTATAGTTTTATGTCTTTCAGCTGTGGGACAAAAGTGGGAAGGAAACGGCTTATTTTCTTTGGGTGTTGACCTCCACTTTTCTGCTTCAGAAGCATATGTATTTATGTACATTAATTAAACCACACCATCACTGATGACAGAGAAATTAGTAGTTTTATTTGCTTTAGTGTCTTCTAGATAAAAAACCAAACCCCCCACAAACACATTCAAAACCTCCTCTGAGACAGTAGTGTCAAACAGAACATGTATTAATGGTGCATAAACATTTACTTCCAAGTGTCCAGAGTGCCTCCAGAAACCTTTGGGGTTTGGCTAATGAACACATAATACAACATGTTAAATATAAGAAATAAAAATCATAGCAATCAGAACTGGAAGGAGTTGCATCAGAAGAAGAGGGAAAGCATGTTTAAATTCCCATTTTGAAGGCGTGTTACTGTTCAGCGCTGCCTCTTCCTGCCCGCTGTGTTTAATTTGCAGGATTTCAAAATGCCTTCAACACTCCTCACAAATAGGATATAAGTCCTGGCTTAAACACCAAATGCACAACTTCAGGGAAAGTCTGTTTGCAGATAACACCTTAATCACCATTGCGGATTCAGACAGAGCCTGAGAACAGAGGATTTAAAGCAGATCGGCACGTGGCAGCAGCCACAAGGCCCTCTCCCCACCTTTATTTTCTTCCTTCCCCCTCTCTCCACCTTTCTGCTTTTTTCCAGCCTCAGCGTTTTTGTGTTGCTGTCCACCCGGCCTGCCCCTGTTCTCCTCCGCTGCTGATGGAGGGCAGCTCATGACGTGTGGCATGCTTACTTCACAAGAGGTCAACAAGGAGCAGCTAAGGCAATGGAAGCCCTGAGTTGGGGCTGTACTGTATGGGCTGGCACTGGGGAGCGGGGAAGGTGTGGGAGCACTGTGGTGCAGATGTGTGTTCAGTGTGGGGAGCTGTCTGGTGGCACTGGCTGTGGGACAGCAGTGGGCATGGGGCATGGAAAGGCATGGTCTTGCACAGAGGAAAACAGTTCCCAGGGTAAATGTGCTCTGCATGGGGCTGCTGGCAGAGAGCACTCTGCAATGTTGGGATGCTACTTTGCATTGAGAAGCTGTGGAGAAAACTGCTCAGGGAGTTACAGGTCAGGTGTCTGTGAAGTGCTCATGAATGTGACCCCATAGCATCATCCTGAACCCAGGAAAAAGTTTCCTTATCCTTGACCTTAAATTCTAAGGCAGTAAGAAATACCAGGTGAAGCCCTTCTACCAAGATTTAATGTATTTGCGACATTAAGGACGTAAAACAGAAATTTCTCTTGCATCTGAATACCTTATAAAACTTCTTTTTTTTCAGTGCATTGATGCATTTCTGCCAGGAATTAGCTTTGCACTTGAGCATTTCATTGAAATGCTTTATGTTTAATGCTTCATTCCTGCGGCAAAGCAGCACAGGGAAATACTCTCCACTGTTTGCTATCAAGAGTATATAGATATGCATTCATTTAAGAGAAATAGTAGCTCTAAACTTTTTGTTTAAACAAGGTTCATAAAGAGGACAACTACATTTTCTGTTCAGTATAGAGGAAAAAAAGGTTTATTTGTGGAAATTATATAGTAGAAACCATATAGCAAAATTAAGTGCTATATTTGGAACAGTAAACACAGTCTCTATCACCCTATTGAAACTTCAGAACATTTTTTAGATGAGTTTACAAAGCAAGGAAGGATCTGGTAATTTTCATTGCTGATGGAAATTATGGGCTGGGAGACGGCAAATGAGACGTGGTACATTAGAAGCCAAGATGTACACACGTGAGTTGTAGTTAAAATACAGGTACTAGTTCCTTAACCCAAAGTTTGTATCAAGAAGGTGAGAGTTCATGATCTGTAGTAGTAGTAATGCTATAAGAAAATTCCAGAAGGGCGTTGACACCATTCAAATTTAAACCACTGTCTATTCTTCATAGGCTTCTTAAAATTAACAAGAGAAATGTGGTAATCCAGAAGGCATTGCACAGCAGGAAAGGGAGTATAATATTACCACATCAGGTCATGATTTTAGGTAGGTTACTGCTATGTTCAACTGTATCTACGCTATTTTCCTACACATAAATGTGGAGTAGGGGGAAGGTAAAACTCCATATTCAGAAACTCTCTTCAAAGAATAATTTGAAGAAGATACTGACATTCGTTTTCTCACATAGCCTTGAAATCACAAACAAAATAAACTGACTTCTATGCCAACATAGTAGCTAAAGATGTGTAAAAGGCACCTGTTCATCTCATTCAAAGCGATAAGGTCTGTCATTTTGACATTCCTCTTCAACTGAAATGTGACCAAAGTGTGAAACAGAGTGGTTATCTGTTACCATGTTACTGCTAAACACGACAGGCAAAAGATTGCCATTGACTCATAATGGCCGTGGAGAGAGAGGAGGTGGCTAAGTGTCCTTAGCCTATGAGGTCACTAAGTGATCTAGAGACAGGCAGTGTGAATACCCCTTTCCCACCTCCAATGTTGTGAAGGTTAGGAAGGTTAGGTGTAGCAGCCTTCTGGCCACTGGAAGTTTTTGGAGGCTAGGCAACTTTAAGGAAGGCCTCACTGAATTCTTCAGATGAACACCTGTGCTTTTACAAATCCATAAAGATTACAAATTGAGAATTCTAAAATATGAGAAGGATCTAAGCAATGGATTATCTGTCACTGAAAGCTGAAGAAGAGTTGACATTCTTCTAGATTTAATAAAACTCTGTTTTGAACAAAGTTTATCAGGTTTATATATGACACTATACGTTATATGAGGGACATTGTCCCCCCCCAAAAAACTGCAAAACAATACACCACAGGGTCTCTAATGAAATGAGTTACATTGTTCCAAATCATCCTGGGAGCTGGAAACAAATTTTTAGCCATGACCAGCAATAGACTATATTCATTTGTTATGAATGAAACCGTTTTTCATATTTTGTGAACTCAAAAAAAAAAAAGTTTTATAGCCTTATTTATCAAATCTACTTCAATAAAGGTGTACTCATGCAAAAATGCCTAGTAAGCCTTCCTATAGCTGTATAGCTGGTTCAGGTTGCAAACAATGGGATGATTACCTGCTAAAATGTAAGTGGTAAGGCAGCAAAGGTGCAAGACTATTTTCATTTCGGAAGATTTTAAAAACAAAGACAGAATTTTGGAGAAGGAAAGTGATTTTTAATAAAAGAGCTATAAGAATAATATCAGAAACAGAACTTACATCCTAGAGATGTTGGGGAGATTGGAAAAAGCATCACTTGGAATTGTTCTTAGATGAGTCTCCATAAATCTCCTATAGAAATAAAATTTTCGCAGTTAATATCCTTTGGTAAGTAAAATTTAATATTAAAATGTCCTACAGAACTCCAGCTCTGCTCCGAAATTTCTATTCTTATATTCCCTTTCCCCAATGTTTTCTTCTTTGTCTCATTTCTATTCTTGTTTCATTATGTGATATTGTTTGCTTGGTGTGCTCCCTCAATCTAAATTGCAACCTTCTGCATTGTGTCTCCTAGGAACTCAGCATCCAATGGTAATGAAGGATCATCCAAAACTCCAGAGCATGACCAGCAATATTCGCCCATTGAAGTAAAAGAAATATTATCTAGTGTCCTATTTGATAATGCACCAGGGAACTCTGTTCTTAGGGTGGCTGGTGCTTACACTCCTATCAGCTAGGAGCTACCTAACTATGAATGAACATTTTTTTTTGTTTCAGTATTAGTTAGTTCTGTCACTTAAGAGCCATACGAGTAGGCAGCTTAAGCCAGGCATAAGACAATGAAACTAGAATCAGCCCAGTAAACTAAGCAAATGGCATTAATTGCAATGTAATTGATGATGTTAATTGCCTGCAGTATATTCTGTTGTATTACAGTATTTTTTTGTTATTTATGACTGCACTTTAAAAAATCTAGAAATTGTAGTCCATTAAAATATGCAATTTACAGCTGGCTTAAAACAAGGTGTGCTGGTTTTGGCTGACATACAGTTAATTTTATTCATAGTAGTTGGCATGGGGCTATGTTTTGGATTTGTGCTGAGAACAGTGTTGATAACACAGGGATGTTTCAGTTATTGCTGAGCGGTGCTTACGCAGAGTCCAGGCCTTTTCTGCTTCTCACACCGCCCCACCAGCGAAGGGGCTGGGGGTGCACAAGAAGCTGGGAGGGGACACAGCTGGGACAGCTGACCCCAACTGACCAAAGGGATATTCCAGACCACATGATGTCATGCTCAGCATATAAAGCTGTGGGAAGAAGAAGGGACTTTCAGAGTGATGGCGTTTGTCTTTCCAGGTAATCATTAATGCATGATGGAGCCCTGCTGTCCTGGAGATGGCTGAACACCTGCCTGCCCGATGGGAAGCAGTGAATTAATTCCTTGTTGTGCTTTGCTTGAGTGTGTGGGTTTTGCTTTACCTATTTAACTGTCTTTATATCAGCCCATGAGTTTTCTCATTTTTACCCTTCTGATTCTCTATCCCATGTGTGGTGCTTAGCTGCCAGCTGAGGTTAAACAATGACACAAGGTAAAAGTAATAATAATAAAAATAAAAAACAATTTCACAAAAATATGCCACTAATAAATCAAGATTGGAAAAATAGGAGAAAAGCTTTGCTCTTAAGTAGGAAACACTACTAACTTCATACAGATTATAGTTCTTTACTATCCATTTAACAGCCCTCTATTTTAATGTTAAGCAAAGCCATAACTACATCTCAGAAGACAGGAGTTCCTCACTTCCATTTGTGCACTTAAGTCAGAATTGCAGTATAGCTGATTTCTTTTCATTGAATGCTAAATACAGTTACAGAAAAACTAGTACCAAGGAATTACAGCAAAATTCAAATTAAACTGTTTATAATCCAAGTTCTCTTTTGACTGCACATATGCACAAGAATAGAATCTGGCCTATGACTTACAAATGTCAATATTCAGCATATAAGGAGGTTAAACTGAAAACTTTGATAGGTATTTCATTTCTACAGGTGAATATTTTCAAACTTTTGAAATTGATGAATATCAGAAGTATCAAGCAACCATGATCAGAGAAACATCAAGGTATTTTCCATTTGAGGGGTACAGGCAACCTGTGTGTAATTGCCACAGCCTCTGTCTACTTACATTTGACTATTTCATTTCTATTACAGTCTTTTGTTAGAGCAAAAAAAATACAGGGGGAAATGTAGGAGAGGTATGCCTCCACTTCAATCACACTAATTCATCTGACAATTAGCACTAACAGCATGTACTGTGTAGCCAAAATGCTATTAGAGTAAGAACACGCAGACATAGATGTGATAGAATACATTAAAATCTAACGACAAAAACATTTCTATTGCTCTATGGCTTACTTGGTACATAACTTGAAAGCTTTATTTCTCATTGCTGATGAATCCTGACTCAGTGTTGAAGTTCTTAAAATAGCTCGAAGGCATATGTAATATATTACCTAATACCTTACACTAAACACATTTATAAAAATCACTGATCTTTTAAAAAGATTTTTACCACTACATTTAGCTACAAGCTTCTTAAGAGTCTGGGGTCTGTTGTGGGGTTTTGAGGGGTTTTTATTTATTTCCTGTGCATGAGACTCTGTTCATCAAGACAGGGCAGCTGAAGAATGGTGTCCTTCCTATCTGTCACCAGTGAGAGATCAGTGGAAGGCACCATTTCTCCTTTGAACAACACTGATCATAACTACTTCTCCTCATTCTCTGGTACCCTACACCAAGCCCAGATCAGGCTAAACAGCAGTGTCTATCACTTGAGTTCACAGAGCAGAAAAAAACCCCAGAAAACCCCGAAATAGAAGAGAGTGGTATATGAAGAAGCTTAACACTTAGCTGCATTGTAAGGCATAGCATGAGGATGCTGATGATAGATTTCACTGGGACAGTCAAACCTTGTTCCTTTTGTAGATGTTGGCAGAACTGACTGGACAGTTTGGGTGTTCACTTCTTAGCTCTCCCTCAGGTACAGCCTAGCATATTAGTATGAAATTAAATCAATCATGACTTATATTGGTAAACTGGCCAGGATGGAAAAATTAAACACATTCCTTCCAGCCTTTTCTGAGATGGGACAGTACCAGAGGAGATGGTAAAAACACTGGATTCTAAAGTGACTGGACAAATTAATGGAATAAAAACACATCTGGGCATATAAAATACAAATTCTCAGGTTCATAAAGTGCATGAACCACAAACTATTACTGGGACAGTATTCCAGGACAGTGTTACTGCATGTCTGTCTTATTCATCTGCTATTCATGGGGCAT
>NW_010337862.1:0-10189 GCF_000700745.2 Antrostomus carolinensis | reverse complement strand
CCCGCGGCCCCCCCCCCAGCCACTCCTCTGTACTTATATAAGTAAGCACCTGGGCACAGGGAGCTCTATAAGCTTTGCAAGGTTCAGTGTTAAAGAACCCTTATCCCAGCACATTCTTAATTAATCCTATGAAATGTACATGTGGTAGGTGTTAAACATTTCAAAACAGACACATTGTAATGATTACTTGTGAGAATTTTCCTTTTTTTTTTTCCCCTTTTTGACTTTCTACCATCTTAACAGCAGTGGTTTTGCACAGTTTTGACACTGATTCCAGTGAAGTTAACCTTTTATTTGCTGTCTTCCTTCCCCTCCTCTGATTTTATCTATATCTTCTTCTCATTAAGGTTCATACCACAAATAAATATGACCTTCATATTATACGTAAATGTTATATTTCAGCAAAATCTAATATAACTTGAACTGTGACTGCATATATATAGATAATGTTATGTGGACTTAGTAAGAAGATAGGACAGATTATAGTGATCAGGCACAGGGCTTGGTCAAACATACTGACTAGCCAGCCCCATTTCACGTGTAACAGAAGCTTTTTGTACCCCTTTCTGTTTATTCTTCCTTTCTTCCCTGTGATTCCTTTCCCCTGCATATTGTCTCATCAGTCTGCATAATTCCACCAAACCCTCATTCCAATATCCAGGACCTTCAGGTCTACACCCATATCACTTGCGAGGTCCAGGCTGGCCTCTCTTTGAAGCGATGCCTGCAGTTTCTTGACAGCCTATCAATTAGTGTGACTAACCAGGCTGGTTTCTTGTTCTCATTTTGTCATTCTTGTTGTTACTCTTTCTATGTGAGGTCTGTCTCTCTCTCTGTTTTGTTTATTGCTTCCCTTTTCCTTAGCATCCCATTTGACAAGGTCCTTGATCAGATAATCTTAGGGGAGCAGACACTCTCTTTCCACATACACTTACAGGTAACTTGGATGATTGCTCTGCATAATATTAAACTTTGCTTGTCTGAATCCCTCAAACAAAAAAAACCCTCTGGTTTTCAATCTCTTTCATTTAATCAAGCAATAAACCCCTCCCCCTGAGAAAATACATTTACCTTACTACAAATATTAAACTATTCACTTAAAACTATTTATTCCAATGTCTATTAGATTAATTCAACATTTGTGCTGCATTAGATTTCCCAAATCTGCTCTGGGAAGAAAGCTGTACAAAGCATGTAACACTTAGTTTCAAGTACCATTTATTATATACACTGGATTTTATCCCAGAGTCTCACATTTTTTCTTTACACTTGATCATTTAAGTGCTCAACAGCCTACCAAAGAACTCCACCTTATATACCAATTCAGAAAATAAGTCTGTTCTCTTGGATGAGTTCTAGGTTTGTTGGTTCTTTCTTCCCCTTTCTTGTCTCTTGGACTTCGAACCTAATCCATAGATCTCAATGGTTGCATCACCCCTTCTCAGGGACCACTGCTGCACCCAGACTTGCAGAAATCATCTGTAACAATGGACCTGACCTCATGCTCCCATAAACAGCAGAGAAGGAAACCCTTCTTGCTCAGTTGCAGCCTGTCTGCAGCTATCCCTGCAGCTACTTCGAAGCCCTGAGCAAGGAAGCAAAAAGCATCTAGTTGGCCAGGCCAGTGCCGAGAGGACATTATCTTTTGCAGGACCTGAATGCACATAGTCAGTGAAAAATCCAAGGGAAACCAACATTCTCCTTAAATATAAGCCGTTTCACATTTTCTGTCCATATATACATGACTTTAACAACATCCTCAGTAGTATCTATGATATTACTTCAGTAAGATATATCAGGGAAGTAAACACATACTTTACATACTTAGTCTTTTCACTTCAAAACATTTTAAAATGTCTGTCTATGAAATATAATAAATAAATAGGGACTATCCAAAGAATATCAGATTAAAATGACATTATTTATAATTTGAATCATGGCAACATTAGGTACAAGTATTTTAACAAAGTATTCTCCACAAAGACAGGAAAAAAATTGACCATATGTGAAACAAAGTAAGACATTCTACATACTAATTTCATCTTTCTGAGAAAATTATAACAAGCAATGACCTTCCAGCTTTTATATAGGAGAAATAATTATGACAGCTAAGATAATTGTTAGGTAAACAATTACTGACACATTAACTTCTAGTTTTTTATATTCCAACACAAACTAAACAAAATTAAAAATATTACAGTTTTTTAATTATTATTCTGAAATAAATGTATCATAATCTTTTAGTGGTGCAAAAATAGCTACAAAAAAGCATTTCCCATAGTGTAATTCATACTGAGCTTACCAGAAGATGATTACCACCTAGTGTCTAATGTTAGTATTACCAACGTGGTATGAGCGAGGGAAAGACACAAAAAGTAACTCTAAAAATAGGAAATCACTTCAGAATTTGCTAGAAGACTACATAGCTACTTTCCTGCAATTAACTATTAGTCCAAAAGAGTCACATAAATTACACATCAAAACTGGGTCAGCCCTAAGAAATTAAAGAAATACTAGAGCCTTTCAAAATCAAAGTGTGCAGGTCAGCATTTGGAACAATTCTGTATTGAAAGTAAGTTCCTGGCGCTAACGTATCCTCTTTCTGTGTACTGAGGTGCATATGGACACCATCAGACTGACAGGCAAGAATCCAGGTTGGTTACTTGCTAACATATAGCAAACAGAAAACACCAATTCATAATGCTGGAGCTTATCCTTGTCCCATTTGTGATCACCCACTGCTTCTTGCTGTATTTGAGTGAAAATTAAGACTTTACCAGAGACTTTGGCTCTGCTGAATGTTACCTTCCATTTACCAGCAAGACGGTAGGTTGCTAATGCCATTTAATAGATTTCAGAACTGTCATTGCTGAAGGAAGCATGACATTGAAAGATCTACAAGGCAGAGGTATTTAAACCTAAACAGCTGTAGTAAGAACTGCAAAAAACATGCTAAGGAAGAATCCTGTGAGGACTTGAACTAATACAGAGAACTACCAAAAGATGCTGGCTGAGCAGGTAAAAACATAATCGGTACCACTACAATCTGAAGAAAAACCAAATAGGAAACTAGATAGTGGCTTAATGTTTTGCTTAGTGTGCATTCCAATGCCAAAGGAAAGTGGCTATATAAAATGCAAACAACAGAAATATTTCTATGGTGTCATAGTAAAATGATCACAGTGAAGATTACACTTTGATATGCATATGTAAATTTCTGTGGAAGGTTTAATTAAAATAATACCCTTACAATGACACTGTTGTATATCCTAAGAAATGCCAAGAAATAACTGTGAATTTTAAAGTCACATTTTAAATATGTGATGCAGTAAAATCCTGAACTGGTTATATATTTAAATTACTTGCCCTCTGTTTTCCAAATTTGTTTTTCACATACAAAATATTTTCTCAGAAAGAGTAGCAAAGGCAAGGACAATTTAAAGAATCTAAAGGAAAATATTGGAATTTAAAATGGTGACAAGTCACACTTCAGTTTATGCCAAATTAAAACTTTTCCTTTATAAAAATCATACACAACCGCCATGCATAGTGGTAAGGTCGTTGTAAGGCCTTTGTGTTGAAGGATACAAATTATTTTTGACATTGATGTTTGCCTTTATGTATAAACACTAAGACTATTGGTCGACTGTTTTAAATATTGTCTCCTTATTCAAGGCAAAGTTGAAGAGACAATAAAATTGAAAAGACAATAAATTAGTGAGTGAAATACTGAATTAAAATCTTCACCTCTAAAAACATGTTAACTGCCTTGTTTTGGGAAATATGTTTCCAAGCCCTACAAACATGCCCATAAAATCAGTTCTGTAAAAACTGGGAGCTACCTTTGAAGTTTTCAGTTCATATCAGTTTAAGATATCACTCACATTCTTCAAAGGAAATTGTTAATACACTTCACAGTACCCAAGGTACATGTAAAGCCAGGGTACTTGCAATTAGTTTATTTTCTGAACAACACTGAGTTGTTTTCATTTGTAAAAGTATTTAACTATTACTGAAGCCAAAACCAGATTTGAGCTTTCTTAAAATGATTAACTACTTCTCTACAAAACAAAATTATACTTACCTAATTCACTAAAATCTCTTATCCATTGTCATTCAGGTAACCATTTAAATAATTTTATGTACATACTGCAACATAAAACGCTTCCAAAATACTGCATTTTACAAAAATCTGTACTTTAAAAATTTCCTTTCAAATCTGATGCATATTATTATATTTACCTTCATATTTTGCTTGAAGAAGCATGCTATCAGTTCTGTAACCCTGCTGTTGACATACAAATATCCTGCATGTTGACATACAATAGGTCCAAAAAATCAGTATGTATCATCCTCTCAGTTAAAGTGAAATGTTAGAGTGAAATGATTAGTTCATAACCACAATGGTGAGTCATAGAAAAAACTGTTCTAAGGGTTCTTGAAGTTATTAACAACAACCCAATGATGTGACCAGATGAAGAACAGGACTGAGTGACAGTAGGGGACCAGGGAGACCACTGAAGATCAAAATAATATTTTTTTGAATACAATTTTTTTTCACTGCTTATTAGTCATTGTATCAGTAGCATTTCTTGCACTTTTGTAACATTTAAAATTCCTGTGTCATGGCACAGAAGCCCAATCCAGTGCTGGGAACTGTGCAAGTGCAAAACAAAAAACCATTCCCATTCCCAATAGAATCAAGAGTTACTTCAGTGTACTTTAACTACACACAGAGCTTGCTCAACAGAAAAGCAGAGGGACTGAAAATAGTTCTTTTGTAGATGCTAAGAAGAGCTTCACTTAAATGAGAATACGGCATATCACTGTCACAAAGGACAAGGGTGATATGGCAGTAGAAACTTGTTTTCTTTTCCTTGTCTGTGGAGATTACTAGTTCTGATCAACTTAATAATAAAAAAAAGTGTTTTACAGCAGAGTTAGAAAACTCTGTTTTAGGAAAGGATTTCGACAGTTGCTTAATAGACTGATTCTGTAAGTGTTACAGTCCAATGAATCTTGAATTGCTACTGCAGTCAGTTTTCACTACATTGTTTTCTTTTGACATTAAATTTCCAACCCATTACACTTCAGAAGCACACAACAGCCTTCTCCGGAATTGAGAAACAGTGCAGATATAACTGTAAAAGGAAAGAAAAAGCTTCAATATTACAAAATACTGTGACTACTAAGCAATTGTTTACAGAGTATTTTGACAAAAGCTAATAATAATATGTTTTCTCTTGGTATCAGTTAAGAAGGCAACTTCTCACAAATCTAACTCCTATAGGCTTTTTATATATTTGCAAAATCAATAAATGTTTGATATTTTCCATAACATCGGTTTATAGAACCTCAAAAAAGTCTAAAATAAAGTGATTGTATTTGGAAAACTGGACCATTTCAAGAAGTGGTTTAAAAAAATCTAAATGACTTGCCCTTGTCACCAACTGTGATGGAGTAATTTCACATGAAGTACAGATACTGTACTGTCAAATGCAGATTTCCTGTCCGCAGGAAACATTAAAGAAGATCAAAAAACCTAACAAATTTAGTTGTGAAGCTGTTTGTTAGCCACACTTCAGTGTGTCTTAAACAGTAGCCAGAACTTTAGAGTAGAAAAAATACCTTGTTTTACTCAAGAATTAAAAATGGTCCCATCTGCAAAAAGTACCTTTTATGTCAACAGCTTCTATTCTATTCAAGATCCTGCAATACAGACAGTGCCCTACTACCTTACCCAAGTCAAGGGGAAACAATGATATCCAGGATTTTGCAAAATCCAATACTGCTGACTCAAGTAGAAGCAATGACAGCACCTACAGTAAATTCATTACAATTTAAATCTCAACATAGATATGGCTGCTAACACATGCTATAGTAAGACTAGTTCTCTCTTGATCTCAAGAAACTGAGTGTGGTCTGTCTGTGTCTAAAGAAAACACCATAGAGTGATTTTACAGAAATCTTCTCAACTTATTTTCAAATGAAAACCAAGGTACAAATTATACAGCAATTACCTCTAGTGTATCCCCATTTAATAAAAACCAACTTTCTAAATGACAGCCTTTTAGAAGAAAGGTTAAGTCACACAACACAGAAAGTTTGAGCTATTTTCTCTTACGGATAAGATAGTTAACAATCAAGACTGAAGAGCCAGTAAACGATGAAACCTAACACTCTAACCTAGCATGTTAACTGTAGTTACATATAATTCAGGAAAGAGTTAAACTACCTCAATGGCATAATATGAAAACTCTTTTAGGGCTATCTTTCAGCCACAGGTAGTAAGACAGACCATAAAGAGACTGTCTCTGCTCTGATGTCTTATGCCTTTTACTCCTGGTTTTTATTTCTTCTGTACCTTTCACTGGATCTCTAGACTTCCCTGTCTTCTGCATTGCAGTCTTCTATTTTTCTGTAGAAATAGTGCAGATTTCTCTTTTGGTTTTGCCTCTTAGCCCTGGTATCTAAGAGAGTCCCATGGGTGAACAAATATTTCATGCTTAGCTTTTTTTTCTGACAACTACTAATAAAAATAACACTTCCCTAAAAACACTGGCATACTTTCAGTATGATTGATTCTGAAGTCCTTACCAGTCTCAGCTCATGTCTAAATATTCTTTAAAGATCACAATGATTTATTCTGGTTAACTAATTCTGGGCAGATCTACCTGGCTCTATGCAGTCCCTGTGCTACCTGCCCTTCCAAATGGCCCACTGCCTTGCTCCATCTGCACCCAAGGAGCATGTACTCCAAATATGATAGAGAAGAGCTATGTTTCTGAAATATCAAGCTAAGAGTCTATACATGGCTGCAAAGAAAGTTCAAATGGGACCATGAAATTTCAGAAAACAGCAGTCCAAAGATGTCCACTTCCTACAGGGAAAGAGAGTAAGAACAGGCTGCGACTGCTGGCTACTATTGTTTCTAAGCAGAGGACCACTAAGTGCCTGTAATTGCTGCCAGCTGCTCTGCAGACGTCAAAAAAGGTGAACAGAATGTTAAGAATTATTAAGACAGAAATATAGAACAAAATAAAGAAAATTATTTTGCCACTGGTAATGTATACAGCACCAGCAAAAGGATGTTCAAAGGTGCAGAATGACTTGCATACAAAAAATAACAACATAGCACCCACCAACCAGTCTGTTTCCCCAGATGCTCCTTTTTGCCATAATGGCAGATGTGTGTGATGTTTGCATTTTTCAGACATCATCAACCTCCCCTGATCACCATGACCTTTCAAAGATGATAGAGCGGTCTCACAATGACATCGACCAGCTCCCCCATCACCTGTAGATGCACCCCATCTGGTCCCATAGATTTCTGTATGTTCAGTACACTTCAGTGCTTCATTAGTCTCTCTTCTACTGCAGTTAATGCTCCAGTTCCTCAGGCTGTGCTACTAGGCAAAAGGACCTAGGAGGCCTGGGAGCAGATTAAAAAAAAACCACCCCAAAATCCCAGTTCAAATAAGGCATTGAGGCCTTTTCCATACCCTTTGTCACTAGGTCCCTTACCCCCCTGTGCAGTGGGCCCACAATTTCTTTGGTTTTCCTTTTGCTGTCCTGGTGCTTACGGAAGTCCCTCTAATCACCCTTCACATCCCTTGCTAGTTTCAGCTCCAGCAGAACTTTGGCTCTCCTAATTTCATCCCTGTATATAAGACTATTCACACCCTGTGCCCTGGGTATCTCCTTTTGGTCAGTGTCCATGGCATGATCTGGGGTGAGGTTCTTTATGACCCAGTACAACAACTGTTAAGTTTTTATGCTCCAGGACACTCCAAAGAGTTAGTACACACACTTGTCCCCCAGGAACTAATGAAGTAAGCTGCTTTCAACTCAGATCAATTAGGCAGGAAGGAAATGCCCTCCAAAAGAGTTTAAAAGACTCCATGTTAAAAAATGCAGTTTTCTCCTTACCCACTTAATCAGGGAGTTTCCAAAAATGGTAATACAGAAATGATAATAGGACTATATGAAATATAATTTTCCTGTAGAACATGAGAGTGGTGAAATTCCTCTCCCTTCCTCCACAAGGACTGAAAGTTGGGAAAAGGGGAAGTCTGTCACAACAAGAGAGTGAACAAAGGTTTAAAAAATGAAAGTCTAGAGCTTAACATAGCTATTAGAAAAAATAATTCTATTCCTTCTTGGTGGGTAAATTCAGTTACAAGGGACTTCTTCAGAAGCTATCTCCATTACAATGTTTTGACATACCTGAGCATGACCACATGCATTCAACTGAGGTTGAGACAGTCCTGATGGCAATTTTTAAATTTGTGTTGCACAGAAGAAGAAAGGTTTGCTCCTGGTAAAATTCTGAACACATTTAACTATACTGATTGCAAAATCACAACTCTGAGCAATAGCATTACCTTTTTTTGAGTGGTCAAGAAGAAAAATTGGTACTGTAGATCCACAAGATCTTCACCCTTTCCACCAAAATGATGTCTTATTTTTCTATCTAATCTTTCTTCCTTGCCTTTTGTATATGATTACAGCATTTTTTCATTTTTTTTTGTTTTCTTTATTTCTCTGTTAATCAGATATACAGATTAAAAAGTTCTTGCAGTACAGAGGCCATTCTCCCAGACTGTGAAAATGTTTCAGTAGGTCATATTTTCACTACAGACAACTTGAACCATGTCTCTTTAAAGAAATCTTTGTATGTTTATGTGGGAATAAGGAGGAAATTTGATTGGAATCTGACTAGCTAAACAGGATTATAGAACAGCATGCTTTAGTTAATAATTTTCTTTACATTTCAAATGTAAATGAAGAAATTTCCTGCTCTTCCATTTGAACAAAGAAGTGACATCTGGTTTTGTGAGACAAAGGAAACAGGCTTTAAAAGCTTTATAAAGACTCAGAGATACTTTAAAATTCAGAAAGATCTCTGAAACCTGATTTTTTGTATATATAACAAACTTTAAAAGCATATAGGGAAATGTAAAGAAACCTTAATCATAACATTGTTAAGAGTCACCAAAGAACTGTTAGAGATAAAACTACACAGGATGTTACATCAAAACTTCTTGAATTTCTACTGAAAACACATAGAAACAGTAATTTTGGCTTCATATTCACTTAGCTTAAATGTCTTTCATTTAGAAATTACAATAGTGACAGAGCTCTACCCTAGGGAAAAAACACAACCCTATTCTAGAAATGTGTATACACAGCTTTCTACTGCCTGACAGATGCCCATGTCATTCTTTCTCTATCTGCAGTCCTACATTACTTTTGGAGGCAAGAACTATTTATGTCCTATCCTTGAAAAATGCCCCCAGTTACACGGTTTTGGTCCACAAACAACAACAATATAGACAATGAATGAAATAATGAATGTAATTTGCTTGATTTTTCCTATTTGGGGAATGTAAGGAATGAGCTGGTGCTGACTTGTGGTGATGATAATGCAAGTTAAATACAGGTAAGAATGAGAAGTGCAATTGGTATACAAAGGGACATTCAAAATGTAATTTCTTTTAAAAGGGGATCCAGAAGAGTACTAAAAATCCTATGGTAGCCTTTCAAAGACTTTTTTCTGCCTGTGAGATTGTCTAAAATCCTCAGTGAAGGATGAGGGAAACTAACAAGTGCTGGTACAGAAACCTAGTCAGCATCCATGAAATTTTTATTAACAGTAACAAAAGCAGTGGTGTACCAGCTGATATTTCAGACTGTTCAACACCTCAGGTTTAGGATCTTAGGTAAACTGCCAAAGACAGTGAACATGGTACTGCAATACTGTGATAAGGTTGATAATATACAAGTAAATAGAGCTAAATTTTGAGGCTGATCAAAGAGAGCACATTCAACAGTTTCGAAGGTAATATATTTATTTGTATCTTTAATTAGATCTTCCTTAAGGAAGAGTTTTTACTTTTATTTTCCAGCATGTATAAATGTTTATGTAACGATTTTACATATTAAAAATAAGTTTATGCAATTATCTCCCCCTGAGGGAGACACTTCTATATATAGTTCTTCCTTAGGAGGAAAAAAAAGGCCTAGTTCATTTCCAAGATTGCGACACTTTGGATAAATACACTCCAAATACATTATTGGTTAAAAATAGGAAACAAAGGAGAAGAGTAAACGAAGTTTCACAGGAACCTGGGTAAGAACTTAGGCTGTTTAATACAGTGGTGGTTTAACCACAGGTAGACCACGCAGT
>NW_010337861.1:0-4351 GCF_000700745.2 Antrostomus carolinensis | reverse complement strand
AACTCGCCCCCGGCCACTCACCTCTCTGTCGCGTGAATTTCTGCTGCAGCAATACCTCGAAGGGCCACCTCAGTGGGTCTTCCCCTTTCTTCAGGGGCTCCGGACTCGTTCCAGACGGTCCTTTTCCTCCGGCCGGTTCTTCCCCCACTTCCAAAGCCATCGCATAGCGATGATTAGTGTCCCTGTTTGGGCGCCATTTGCAGGAACTCAAATCATGGACTCTGAGCACACTCCTGGTGCATGTTCGACCAACACCCCCAGGTCCTTTTCTGCCAGGCAGCTCTCCAGCCACTCCTCCCCAAGTCTGTGGTGTTGCATGGGGTTGTTTTGACCCAGGTGCAGGACCTAGCACTGGGCCTTATTGAACTTCATGCCATTTGATGCCCTTGTCCTTATTTAAGATGGGTTGAAACATCAAGTAGTACTTTACATACATTTTTCCTTCTGCTGTGCTATCACAAATAGGTTGTATTAACATGAGGAATGTAGAGTGGAGGAAGATAAATAATTTTGCTTTGTGAGTTTAATGGCATGCAACTAAGAGAGCTCTCAGAACTTCTCATTGTTGCTTCTGCTGACCTACTGATGTAAAGCATGAATCAGCTGTGTTCTTTTTCAGCCTCTTTCACATCCTGAATTTTTAACACTTTTTTTCGCTAAATTTTTCTAGATTGAAAAATGATGCCAGAAAATTAGTAGAAGGGCTAGGAAGTAAAGAAATACGGAATATGAAGTTCAGGTCAAGCTGGGCTTTTATAGCTGCCAAAGGCTTCAAGCTGCCAGATAATATCCAAAAAGAAAAGGTGAGGTTCATTTTATTTTCACTTTGTCTGTATATCAGGTATAATCTTGAGATGCAGATTTCGTGGGTTACCTATAATAACTGTAGTCTATTCACTAAGCCTCAGTTTTACAAAGCAAGTAAAAGTCATACAAAGCTCTAAATCATCTGTAGACAAATTTCAGAAGTGACCAGGCATTCTAGAGAGTCTCAGTTTTGAAATGTCCAACCTGACATGCTGTACAGAGATTTACATTTTCTTCTGAATGATGAATTCCAAGGATTTCATAAACATAAAGAATGTTTTTATATGAAAATCAGGCTGTCTGAAATTGCCCATGCAAATACAGCAATGCTAGCATCACAAAACTTTCCTGAATAACTTGTCCTCAGGCTTCAGGAGGACTAAAGATACCATTTGTATATCAGATTTCTGTTTGCATCTGTGACATTGTATTCGCTTTCTGTAAGCCCAGTAGCGCTCATCTGTATGACGGAGAGGCAGCAGAAATGAGAAAAAACAATACAGACAATACAGTTCCTTTGATGATACTGACTCCCTCTAAAGGCATGTGAAACTTCCATAGGGTTGTTTTTTTCCCAGAATATTGTTGCAATCATCTTCTTCACATTACCGAGCTTCTGCAGGAAAAAGGTATTCAACTTAGTGTATATTATCACAGCCATCTGGGAAATAAATAAAGCGCTCTGTGTAGGACAGAATCTGGTAGAATCTTCACCCGTTATGTCAAGCAAGATGTGCAATGTGCTACTTAGCTTCCTAGTCCTACCCCATTACCCACTTCTGTTGTATGCGTTTTGACAAATTAGTTTATAAATGGAGAACCAAAAAAGGATTTTTTAATTAATTTATTTTTTTAAACAGATAAACCACTCTGACAAGAAGAAGAACAGATATGGTGGCTGGCCAGCTGAAATCCAAATAGAAGGCTGTATTCCAAGAAACCTGATCTGAACAAATGCATACCTCATTAATAAAGCCGATTCTATATTTTTATATCTATGACTCTAGTAAATGGATGGGTCTATGAATGCGTTGGCATTTGGAGAAAAGATCCAGCACCAGCTTTCAAGCCTGGCTCCCTTTGCCTTTGAGCAAGCAGCATTTGTTTGCAGTTTCGGAGCTGAGCTGGGTTGATGGGCATTTTGGTTCCTACTGAATGCAAATGCTCCTTGTGAGCCAGGCAAGGGACTGAGGTTTAAGATGCATGGGTCTATGAATGTGTTGGCGGATGGAGAAAAGATCCAGGAACACCTTTTAAGCCTAGCTAGTTGCTGAGTGGAACCCTAGTTTTAAATTGGAAGTCCCTAGGGTTAAAGCTACGTTCTAGTATGGAACCCTAATTCTACTCCCAAACTCCCTAGGGCTATCCCAACTTCCCTGGCGGAACCCTAATTTTACACTGGAAGTCCTTATGGGTAATCCTACTTCTCGGGCGATACTGTCATTCTACTCCCAACATCTCTGTTGGTATCCCAAATTCCGGGGGAAAACCTTAATTCAACTCCCAAGGTACCTTGGGGTAACCCTACTTCTTCGGCAGCACTGTAATTCCTCTCCGAAAGTCCCTAGGAGTAACCCTACTTCCAGGGCGGAAACCTAATTCCATTCCAAATGTCGCTAGGGGTACCCCTACTTTCAGAGCAAAACCTAATTCCACTCCCAGCGTCCCTAGGACCTCTACTTCTGGGGTGGAACCTTACTTCCACTCCCGAAGACCCTAGAGATAACCCTATTTCTGGGGTGGAACCCTAATTCCACTCCCAAAGCGCCTAGGGGTATCTCTAGTTCTGGAGCAGAACCCTAATTACACTCCCGAAATCCCCAGGGGTAACCCTACTTCCTCAGGGGTCTGAAGTTTTTCCGGCAACAAAAATTCCGGCTCACTAGTTCCAGTTGGACCCATTTCAGTGACTGACCGGAACCAAAGTTCCGGCTCACTAGTTCCAGTCGGACCCATTTCGGTGACTGCAACAGAACCTTTCTTTAGAGGTCTTTTTTGCTTCTTTTTTTTTTTTTAATATCCTTTTCTAACTTTTTTCTTTTTTCCTTTTTAATTTTTTCTTTTTTAAATATCTTTTTTCCTTTTTTATTTTTTCTTCTGTCTTTTTTCTCTTTTTCTTTTTTATTTTTTTTCTTTTTCATCTTTTTCCTTTTATATTTTTCTATTTTATATTTTTCATGACTTTCGCTGTGGAATTAGGGTTCTGCCCCAAAAGCAGACTTACCCCCAGGGACTTCGGGAGTGGAATTAGAGTTCCGCCTTGGAACTATGGGGACCCCCAGGCCCCAGGGACTTCCAGTGTGGAATTAGAGTTCTGCCCCGGAAGTAGGGTTACCCCTAGGCGCTTCTGGTGTGGAATTAGGGTCCCGCCCTGGAAGTAGGGTTACCCCTAGGGACTTTGGGAGTGGAATTAGGGTTCCCCCCCTGGCACTAGGAATATTCCTAAGGACTTTAGGAGTGGAATTAGGGTTCCGCCCCAGCACTAGGAATATCCCCAGGGACTTCCAGTGTGGAATTAGAGTTCTGCCCCGGAAGTAGGGTTACCCCTAGGCGCTTCTGGTGTGGAATTAGGGTCCCGCCCTGGAAGTAGGGTTACCCCTAGGGACTTTGGGAGTGGAATTAGGGTTCCACCTTGGAACTATGGGGACCCTCAGGGACTTTTGGTGTGGAATTGGGGTTCTGCCTGAGAAGTAGGGGTACCCCCAGGGACTTCCCGTTTGGAATTAGGGTTCCGTCCTGGAAGTAGGGTTACCCCTAGGGACTTCGGGTGTGGAATTAGGCTTCCACTCTGAAACGAGGTGTATCCCCAGGGACTTTTGGTTTGGAATTAAGGTTCCACCCTGGAACTAGGGGTACCCCTAGGGATTTCCAGTGTTGTATTAGGTTTCAGCCCTGGAAATAGGGGTACCCCTAGGGACTTCCAGTGTAGAATTAGGGTTCCACCCTGAAACGAGGAGTACCCAAAGGGACTTCTGGTGTAGAATTAGGGTTCTGCCCCGGAACCTCGGTTGCCCCCGGGGACTTCCTGGGCACAATTAGTGTTCCACACCTAAAGCAGGGGTACCCCCAAGGACTCTTGGTGTGGAATTAGGGTCCCATCTTGGAACTAGTGGTACCCCCAGGGACTTCCGGTATGGAATTAGGCTTCCTCCTTGCAACAAGGGTTACCCACAGGGACTTCCAGTGTGGAATTAGGGTCCTGCCCCACCACTTGGGATACCCCTAGGGACTTCTGAGTGCTGGGGGGAAGGTCGTGTAAAATATCAAGGTTTTGTCTATTTAGATGGATGACAATGAATGAAGTTGATTTTTCTTCCCCAATTCGAGTCTGCTTTGCCTGTGCACATACCTTCCAAGTGAGCTGTCCTTGTCCTTCTTTCCTAATCCCGTTGTGACTCCCATTCCATCTCACCGGTTTGGGGGGTGAGTGCAGGACTGCATGGTCCTACTGTGGGTCAAACCACCACACGTGCTTATTTATTCTGTCATCTCTCCTCTCCTTTGTCTACACCATTGTCCTGCTCCCTGCCCACCTCTGGTTTGC
>NW_010337860.1:20642-105268 GCF_000700745.2 Antrostomus carolinensis | reverse complement strand
GTGTTTTAGGGACGGTGGTGTCATGCACCAGCCTGGCTTTCTTCACCATGAGAACAAACCTGTTCCAGAAGATATTTCTCTTTGTTCATCCACTCTAAGAGTAGCCTCATGCAAAGGATGATTTTTATAACTAAAATGGCTCTTGGCATTTTTGGGATCAGACTGAGAGTATTGTTGTCACCCCTAAAAGCCAGTGTTGATAGTCTGACTTCTCTCTGTACTTCTGAACGGGTCCTAGCTGTGTCCAGACTGGCCTCATGGCCACCATCTGCAGAAGGTAGTTACCTCCATTGGTGACCAGGCTGAGGGCAGGAGGGCAGTGTGTCTTTTGTTAGGTTTTTTTCTTAAAGTTTATTTCTAACCTGTGAAATAACAAGTCCACAGGACTTGGAAAAAACAAACAAACAGTACTCATAGCTCTTTATTGGATCAGGGCCTTGGGAGTCAATTCCGTTTAGCTGTCCATGGGCGTTTGGCAACGTGCTCAGCTCTTTCAGTGTCTTTAGTTTTGCTTGTAGCTGATGCTTCTGTTTAGTTAACAAAGATGGATGTGCTTATTAATTTAGATAGATTTTTGTAATCTAGTTTAACTTTGCTTTTCTCAAATTCTGTGAATTCAAGAATGAAAGTGAAAGAGAGTTCATAAGATATGTTCGGTTCTCTTGTTAGCGCTAATGCTTTAGTGCTTGAGGAAATTATTTTCTCTCATGTTGGAGGAGTAAGGGAAGATTATGGTTAGAGGTTGATTCCACATGTGGTTAAAATAATCTACAATTTCTCAATTTTTTGATATGATTTCATTCATAATGTTTGCAATGGGGAAGTACAAGGGTGCTTTTATTTGCTTCTGTTTAGCAGCTGTACAGAATAGAATTTAAAACAGAAGTAGCTGCGGTGCTGTTGCTGTGAGCTGGCCCATAAACCTGAATTGGTCCCTTTTATACAGCGCTTGTGTTTGGAAAGTGACAGTCAAATGGCATTTGGTTCATAATTCTTGCTCTAGACAAATTATAACAAGTGGAGAATGTAAATGCAAAATGGTATTTAAAAAAAAATAAATTTAAAATTCCTGGTACTGTGCATCAAGTTTAGATAGAGGATTCATTCCCATTCGCTCAGCAGGGAAGGCAAATGGACATAACAAATATATAATAATTTTCTAGACTTAAGTTTACAACTTTGCATGTTGTAACAGGCATGTTACATGTTGTTTAAACTTTGCGCAGAAAGAAAATTTGGAAATTCAAACTATATTTGAAAGGAAAATAATTCATATTTTACAGGGCTGGTGGGGAGAGGGAGAATATTGCTCTCGGTCTATTTCAGGTTTGGAAACTGACTCGAAGCAGAATTGTTTGTGCATTGTTTGTTTATTTTTAGTAGTGTTCAGAAGAATATATAATGCTAAAATCTAAGAACAGCCTGAAAGACAAACCTTTCAGAAGGTTGTAGGGTTTTGTTTGGTGTCCCAGTCTCTTCTCTTTATCCTTCCCCTCCAGATTCTATTCTTACCAAGTCAAAATGCATTACCTTTGCATGGAAGTGCTCACAGCAGTTGCAGAGCATTTGGACCATGGGGACTCTTGACACACTGAAGCTCATAGTTAAATTTTCTCTTAATGAGTTGTCTATGGACTTTAGATGGACGGACTAGCTACATTTACTGTAAATGCTTCTGCTGATCTTGGCAAAGGTTAATAAAAGTGAATAAATACTGAAATATGTGTCCTGCATCATTAAGGAGTTTGTAAAGATCTAAGTCCCAATTCTGGAAGCCTTTAGATTGTTGCTTAGGTTGGCCTGCCTGAGGGTTGGTCCTGTGCAAGTATTTGAAAAGCCTAAACTTTTTCTTTCTAATTGGAAAAAAGAGGAGTGTCTAGAAAACTAAATGTTTATTCAAGCTTCCTTAAGATTTATTGTTTATAAAATAGGTCAGCAACCAAGAGGAAACCCTTGCATATCAAGAGTGTCTAGTAAGAGTCAGAGATGTGTTTGGACTTCAGACCATACTACTTGCATAAGCAAAGTGCTTGTGGGAATGTGTTCTGAAGCATCTGCTTAAAGATGTAACTTTGGTTTTACTGTCTAGCATAGCAGAGAATAGGGTTTGCATCAGTTTAGCGATGCTATTTCTTATTTGTCACTTGGAGTATTTAGGTCAGAGAGAACTTCATGGTTATGCCATTTCTGCTCAACAGGAAAAAAAAAATGCTGGGTTTGGATCCTTTTGCCTTCCATTTTAATTCTGAAGATGCATTAATTATATGTGTAAATAAAGGTCACTGAATTTTGTTTGAGTGCTAAAGCATAAGCAAATCTTCTTCATTGGGGAATTATAATCATTGTAACAATAAATTGGTATATTCATATGACATTGTTCAGATGAACTCACGTAACGTGTCAGTAAGCTGGGCTTAGGGCAGGGATGTTTTTTCTTGTGGTTTGGCCATTTTATTGAGAAGAATAGAGTGAGTTCTAAAGTCAAACTGACCAATTTGAGATAAAGTATTAGAGAATGCTGTTAACTCAGCAGTTTGAGTTGATAATATGCGAGAGCCTTAACTTCAAACGAGACTAAAATCCTATGGCATGAGTGGCAGGGGTGAAATTACGGTTTGCTGAATCCCCACCAGATTTTTAGGTTGAATGTTACTACATATGTTACTGCCTACTGTAAACCATATTCCTTGATGGGCCAGTTTCCTCAAGCTTGAAGCACTGGAGCAAGTCTCTCTTACTGGAGACCTGTGTGTGCATGCTGTTCGGCGAGGTGGCAGTGAAATTATAGTTGAAGATACCAGTGGTGCAAAGACAAGCTCTAGAAACTGTCTGTTGGGTATATGTGTATTTGTTTGAAAGGAACATGTGCTGTCTGCATGAGAATTCATCTTGTGTATCTGTTTGTAGCGCTTCAGTCTGCGTGGGTTTTGGGTATAGGCTGAGTTGATAAGACTAGGAAAAAACACACTGAGAGTTCGGTCTCAACTAGCTTTCAAATGGAACTGTAGGAGGAAGATTTTTGAGGAGCCCAACAGCTATTTTAACTGAAACTCATCTCTTGAGTTGTGAGTTTGACTGATACTTCCCTTAAAACCTGTGTGTGATATTGGCATAATTACATGTGAAGATCCTTTTTATTGCTCTTGACTAGGTTTTGAAGTGGATTAACGTAAAATTCTGTAGTAAAAGTAATTATATCTTCTATGGGGAGCAACAGGTATTTTATTTCACTTTTTAAGATGTTCATGAGTATTTTTTTGTTTATCATTGTTATCAGCAAATAAGGTAAGTTGCAAGTAAGAGGTCAGGCCTGATCAGGAGGTACTTAAGCCATTGAATGTAGTAAAGTATTTATTAAACTTACTCTGCGAGGCCTCTAAAGTAGTCTGTTTCTAGAAAGTTTTGAGTTAGTCTTCCATGGAAAGGAGATTGAGGTTATTCTAGAAGGTTCTTTTTTAGCATTTTGGAGAGTTAACTTTGTGATTTAGAAATTAGGGCAATCTGGTGTAAATATTTTTGACATTGTATAGTTTTCCTTCTAAATGCACAGAATAATTCTTGTATTCTTCTGTGTGATACAGGTGATACTGGCCAAGGAGCAAGAACATGGATAAAACAAATTTTGAATCAAGACATGGCTTTCCAACATATAAAAGTAATTTACCCAACGGCTCCTGCCAGGTATTGTTTGATGCGTTTTAACTGTAGAATTAAATTACTCTGTTCCAGTACTGTAAAATATGCTTGTGAATATTGGTACAGACTGTCATAACACTTCCTTCTTCTTTCTCATGTATATGCTTTTTGGCAAAACTGGAGCTCAACAGTGCATTGCTGCCCAGGGACTGTGATTTTAAGTGGTTAAAACTCCAAATGGCTAAGACTTCATAGAAATCACAGTCTCTAATTCACATTCAGGTATTGTCCTCATAGTATCTTTCCATCTCCTTGATATACATAGAGGAAGATACTCCAGTGTGTGTTGTAATAGCGTTATAGATCCATGTTTTGAATCACAGTTCTACCAATATTAACTCCCATAAATTAACCACTAAAATACTCTGTTGTATTTAATGCCAGGTTTCAGTTCTGAAGGTAATTGGTCTTTTTGGCAAATAGAATGTGAAAGATCTTCAGCTGTTGGAGAAAGAACTGGGAGTTCAAAATTACACATTTCTTCTGGTTTCAATCCTGACCCAGCTGTTTCTAGGAGAATTGAGTTCATCATTCACTGTAAGGCACAAATCTCATTATTTAAATGACACTGTGCGTTCAGTTGTAGATGGGAAATAGAGATACAAATATTTACTCCTGTAAATCTGAGAAGTTAATGAGTTAAGGCTAAAAGTTGGGACACCTACCTCCATATTTAACTGTCTAAAGATATGACCTTCTATTTCAGAGGTGTTTAAATTTTCTTAATATAAATTCATTTTCAAGGTGTCTGTGGCTCTAAGTTAGGAAAATGTTTCCTCGAAAGGTAATGAGGCTTATTTCTTTCTGAATAAGTGTGAATGAATGCTGAAAAGAAAAGGAAATTGTGGCATTCTGAACAAACTTACGAGGTGCAGTGGTTTGAAAGTCAGAAAAAAAAAATCTCAGAGAGCATAAAGAAGTATAATAGCAGATTTTGTCTGGCATGCACTAATATGTGAAAAAAAATTCCTTGACCATGTATTTTTTATGATCTACTTAAGCAGGAAAAGCAATTGAGAGGTTGCAGTGTGAATGTACTCACTGTGTTACAGAAAAATCAGACCCATGAGTGGAAGTCTTTGAAGCAGTGTGTTTTGGGTTTGTGGGTAGTGAATATGATTTTCTGTAAATAATATGCTCATTACTTCATTGATGACAGGCTAAAGTGATGTCTAGAGTTATCAGTGGCACGTCACACGTACTGACAGGATCCAGTTCTTCCCTATCAACACAGCAGGTACTGGAGAAATGTAGGAGTTTTTGCTTACCTGTGAAATGATCTTTCTTCACGTTACATGCAGCCAGAGCACCTCAGACCACATGTTAGGCTAGTGCCTCACTTTTTCATCCCACTGTGCTTCTAGGGTCCCATCCTTTTCACGTTTCTTTTCATTTCTTTGGATAACTACAGACATAAACTATGTATAAATGATTAACCAACAAGATCTCCTGACTCAAATGAGTGGCATTTATGGGGAATTTGTTGTTACCTTAAGACTTTGGATCTCAGTACTTTGGTAAACAGATGGGAAGAAAAATACTGTTGTCATTAAAAAATGTGAATAAACAGTTAACTCCACTTTCTTTTTCTTCTTTAAGTTGTTCTCTAGAGCACGTAGAGGTCATGCAGGAGCTGATTCAGAAGTGGTTTTTAGCAAAACTGTGAAAAGTTGTGTATTCAAAGAATAAAAAACCCACACTGTTTGTCTTTGACTGGCAATATGAAGCACACTTGGGAATATTAGTGTCCAGCCATCTACTGCTGATAAGCGCCCTTAGCTGACATAGTGAAATAAAACAGATGCCCTTAAGCACAATAGTGTTTGCCACTGTTTGCAGCAATACTGAAGTGAATTTGTGAAGATATGTTTTATTGGTTGAAACTGAAGTAACAGAAGCCTTTACAGACCCATTTCATGTTGTTTTGGTATTCAAGTCCAAAATGCACTGTGCTTTTTGAAACATTTGCAATAGCTGCTCTCCTTTCTTCCACAGTCAGGAAAAACAAGGCCTAGAACATCCAAACTTGAATGGCAAGTATTAAAGTAATTATATCTGCATTAGGAACTTAAATATATGATCTGATTTTGTGTGTGTGTGTGTATGTATGTAAGTTTTGATAAGAGTTACAAATGCTTTTGGCTCCAAAGGAGGAATTCAGCATCCTTGATAATGAGACCTATAGGTAGACAGTTACAGGTGGGTAGATATGCTGAAGAAGGTTCTGATCCACGCTTTGATCATGTAGAGACAGTGATACGATGGTGGAAAGCTAGGCTGATGTGGGTGGCACAACCTGCCACTGCATTGTCAATTACAGGAGCAGAGTGCAAAGCTTGCCAGCAGGTTTTTACGCTGATGATGAAATCAAAAAAGCTTGAGGTTAGGCAAGACCATACTAGGGTTGCTTGGCTAATATGCTGTTCTGGCAAAATACTGTTGATGTGGATGTCGTTCATAACCTATAAACTCCTGTCTTTTCCAGCAAAACTTACCACATACACACTGAATGCTCTCCATCAAAGTAGTTAAGCCAGGAAAAGCAGTTTTGATGATACAACTGCAATGCTAGAAGCTTTGGCAGGGTAAACTGCAGGTCAGGAATACCTCTTCACATTTTTGATGGATATAATTCTGCTGAAAGTTAGATCTATAGATTTGGCTTTATACATTCTTCAGCTCTATAAGAGTGAGTTCTGAAAAGTAGTGGAATTCACATTTTTCAACAAACATTGAATTTTTTTTTTTATGTGTGTGGAGGATGGACGGGGTTTATATTTACATTTTGTTTAAATTTTGTCCCAGGCGCTGAAACATACATCTTTTTTATTTACTACAACATCAGACATTCAGAGATGTTTTGCTTCAAAAGTCAATATGTTTGAAAATTGTTTTGGAAAACCAACCCAGCATATAAGCTAGAAGAATCCTAAAACATGTTCTCTGGCTTCATTAGCATGGATTTCGGCAAACACTAGAGAAGATACTTCCATTTTATGGGTGAAAGCAATAGTACATTACTGAACTACATTTTATAAAACTGTTTTTTACTATTCACTGTAGTTCTCTGTAAAAAGTTACACTTTCTAAGAAAGATTTACTTGAATCATTTTTATAATGTCATAGAGATAATAATATCATAGAGATATTGTAATATCAAAGATAATAATATCATAGAGAATGATCACCAGATATCCCCTGGACAGATAAAGTGTTCTTAGCATTTTCTCACACTCATCCCCCATCACTTTGGAAAGGTCTGTGAGTCTTGCATTTGTTTTTTCTCCTGAGTGAAAATAACAGAATGTGGGTAGTGACATTTGCTATTAAAAAAGAACGACTCACTGAATTTCTAAGTAAAATGCTTATTGTAAAAAGCATGCTTGGATAAAAAGGGAAAAATATGTAGATTTGAAGTCTCAGTGTGATGTAGTGAGAGTAGTGGCACCTGAATGTGGAGTATGCTTGGAAATTAAATGCATGTAGCTGAGGCATGCAAATTTTGCTTTACAAATGAAAATTTTTAGACATTGCTTAGAGAGGTTTTGTTTTTTCTCTGTAATGTAGGCAAGTAGGATACTTAAAAATGAGAACTTCTTTTGATAGATTGTTCTTTTGAATTTATCTAGCTTTCTTTCAAGATCAGGGTTTCTGTACATAGATTAATCTTGTTAAACACCACAGAATTCTATTTCCTCTCACTTGTAATGCTAATGTATATCTTCAATTAAAAAAAGAAGCTCAAATTGTAGCCCTAGCAGCTGATGCAATCCCTATAGCCACGTCTACACTAATAGTTTTAAAGGAAAGGGTTTCCTTTTTTTATTTGGGTCAGGATGGCTACAGCTTTAAATACTGTTTCAGCTGCTACAACTGTGACTTAAACATTAGGTTTCTATTGAGTTTCTAAATCAGAACTGAATACCACCCAATTTAACCTTTTTTTTTTTTTTTTAATAGAAAGTGATAGTTTAAATTGGCATTGCAGGAGCTAACGTGGTAAAGTTAAAACCATTTAGGCTTCACTTGTTTTAATAAGTATACCTTACCTTCTATAATTTCCTTAAAAAAAAATCTAGGTCAAAGATTCTTTGCGTTGTCTAGCATTCCATTCTGTCAGTCCTTCTCTTTTACAGATCAGAAAGTAAACTATAAGTACTTCTTGAGCTGTTTTGTGGATCTTTTTGACATTCACTCAACATACCTTTCTGTGACCAATAAGTCTCCGTGCAGAGTTCATTGTGTCCTTTTTTCTAATTTCTCTTGTCTCTAAGTATGTGGCTGGTAAGGACTGCTCAGCATTACGTGGCCTGCTACTCCATCCTTTCACCTGAGTTCACGTCTTTGCTCGGCTCATGGGTGGAAATGAGTTTCATCTCATTGTAGTCCCCATTTGGCTATATTGCAAAACCACCAGACGGTTTGGCAGGGTTCAGCTGCATTGGCAGCCTCTCCTTGCGAGAGGCCTAGGATTGGAAAAGCAGCAGGGGTACTGCAGGTCAGACTTGAGAAGGATTGGCGGAGCCATGTAGGGGAGCGTGCATGGTGCCTATCATACTATGTTTGGCTCAAGCAAATGTTATTAATCTTTCACTTTTGTAAGCCCTAACCTCATTCATAAATTTAACACAAAGAAGTATTTTTAGAGGTGCGAGTTTGAGGGACAAATGGAAAGAGTTTTGACCAGTGTCATGGGGTGGCTCTTTCATCTCTTTCTGTAAGTAGAAATTTAACATATTCTGTATAATAATGATGGAAGCATGCTTAGATAAACTTCACATTTTCCTTTTATTTCTCAAGTTGCATTAGGTGAGGAAAACATGGATATGCATAGATGCAATGCTTGCACTGTATACTAAATACCATGTGGAACGTAGTAAACACTTGTCAGGTATACTTTAGTCATGCTTCAGGAAAACAAAGTAGAATGTAATAGCAATAATCTTGGATTTCTAATTCCTTTAACCACATCACACTCTTAGATGTCCTCCTTCTTTTCCTTCTCTCAACTGTTTTCCAATAAAGAAGAATTGGAGACTGTTTTTTATATGACCCCTCCAGCATGCAATAGTAGGGTTCTAAGTTACGTGTTGTCATGTGCTCTAGCTTTACAGTCTTTTCTGGGATTTATATGCTTAGCTAGTGTCATTCATCCATCCTCAGTGTTGTTTGCCACCCACTTGTGAAAGACACCACTCTGAATCCAAGAGTGTCTTTCAAACCCCATAATGGAGGACTTATTCAGATTGGACCCTCATTAGTCTCTTGCCACTTTCTTTCAGTGAATTTGTAAAGCAGCTACTATTAGCTGTTTACTGAGGACCTGGCATTGTCTAGAAAAGGTCATTTACAGTCTTTTCAACCATAACATCATTGCTGTTTCTCTGATTAGTACAAATCCCCACTTTGCACCACCCACCTGCACAAACAAACAAAAAACCAAAAGCAACCGAACAAACCAACAGAAACAAACTCGGAATTTGACCTGCTGAGTTTCATGTCAGTTTCTATTGCAGCTTCCTTTATTTTGAATGAATAAGATATGTCCCAAGTAACAAAAGCTGTCAACACAGTATTTCTTCAGGTAACTGTTCTGTACTAGCTCAACTGGCTCCTCTTTCAGGCAGTTTACATCCAGCACAACTCTTATCAAAAGTATTTGCATGTGATTGAGTGAACAGGCACAACCTGGCTGTGGAACAGCCAAAATTACTCCTCATGAAGATTACTCTTGCCTTCCTTTTTTAATTTTTTTTTTTTTAAATATACTTCCAAGTTGAAGCTGTTTGAATTTCTGATGCATTTTATGCTGTGTTACCCTACTGCAAAGCTTCATTGTTAAGTTTTGTTGAACCTCAGTTTTAACAAAAAAATTTCCTTGGATTAGAGCTTTGAATTATACTTCTGATTTGAGGAGGTGGGTTCTCTATCTTTTCCCCCCTTTTCTTTTAAAATTCACTTTCTGTTTCAAGCAGGCAGTGGGAATTAAAAAGCAGAATTACAAACCAGATTTTCTATTGCAGTGTACTGGTATCAGCAGTGAGATTATGCTAGCAGAGGATTTGGGACAGGGGAGTAATTTTGCTTTCATTGGAAAAGCCTGCCATCAGCTTTAAGAGAGTCAAGGCTTGCTTCTAGAACTTAAGCAGTCTATCAGTGTGCTCTGTAGATTTTCTCAAAGGGATGCATAGACTTTCAAAAGACAACATTATAGTGTCTCATGCAACTCTGTGCCTCCTAACTGAGAGGAAGTGGGTTTGGTAAGGAAGCAAAAGTGAGGATTTAAAAAGTTTTGATCTTTCTCTTTCTTTCTTTGAATCTTGAAGCCTAACTTCACTATAAATTCCCAGTTCTGTCTGACATCTCAGGAAGTTCTGTCTGGAACTTAAAGAAAGCTGTAAGCCAGCACCCGTGGTCTGGGTTTTATGTGACTGCATTAGCAGAGTGATCACAGTGCTGAGTGTGAAGGCAGTGATACAATTGTGCATCAGGAGGAAAAAGCTGGGGGAAGCATATTTACTATTCATCAATGTGCTGTCTGCTATTCTTATGTTTCTTACTGTAAGCAGCTAGTAGTGCTGGCTTGTCTTTTAACATAAAACGTTGGACAAGGACAGTGATTTACTGGATAATGAACAAAAACACCTGTAGTTTTACATGAATCACTATGCTAATAGCATAATTTTGGAGACAGAATTTGGCACCTATTTCGATCTGAATTTGAACCTTGTGTAGCATCATTCAGTTGCTCTCCACTTCTGTTACCTTAAGATAATTTCAGACTATTTAGCACAAATCTAAACATGATTAACAAGGTCTAGAGTATATAATCCATGCTTCAGGAAGGTGGAAAAAGATGGTGTTATTGCTTCCTGCTTTCATTATATTTTCATCATTAGTACATAACTCACATTAGCAGAAGCTAGCCTATCTTGAGTTTGTGAAAACTTGAATGATCTGTATTACTTTGAAACTTTGCAGTGAAATCAACAGTGAAAATTACTTCTATTTGCATACATGTTTAAAAGAGTGAAAGGATGATAAATACTTATAGAAATATTACAGGATGCATTTTCCTTTTAAGACATTCAAATATTAGGTGTGTAGGATCTTATTGAAACTGCAGTCTCATTCAAGAAGTGTATGTGTGAGAAAACAATTGTAGATCAATGCACACCCTTAAAAAATAAGACCTATGAAGTAATTAGAAAACATGGTCTAGAGTGAGTGGACAATGTTGGAAAGCATTTTAAAGACTCTTTTCCTCAGCATGCCTGCAGTTTCTTAAATGTTTGATATTAGCCATTTCTTCTTTTCCCTTTATTTTTAAATGTTAAGAGTTAGTTCAATTTGTAGGAAATTGTGTTTCAAATGTCACTTAAAAATAGGTACAAGTTTGGAAGTTGGAAATACCTAGAGAGAGGGTTCTTGTTTCTTGTTTTCTTGTATGGATTTGAATCTTTTGTGTGCTCCAGAGCAAGGAAAACAAAAATATACACCCCCTTTAAAACTAAACAACAAAAAAAACCCCCCACACAACTTGGGAGGGCTATATATTTTCATTCAGAGCTTCCACAGCACACATTTTAGACATGTGGAGCTCTGTTTTTAGTTTAATTTGTAAAAGATAATAAAGTGAGGCATAGAGCTAAAGATCATCAGGACTAATATTATGAGTTTTCATTAAGCTTAGGAAAGCAAAAAGTGTTCACTTAAAGCTCACCACGTGGTCTGACACTGTCCCTAACGGACCATGCTGATCTTACCGGATGGACTTTTCACTCTCCTCTGTATTTCTTTGCTTTTGTGTCTTTCATTCCAGCCTCTTGTGTCACTGTAACATAGGGTGCTTTTTTATTATTGTTTTTTTCTTTTGTGGTTTAATTGTATGAAAAAATTTTGTGCTGTGTTCTTGGAGCTGTACAGATGGTTCCATGCCAAACATATTTGTTTACCGTGGTAATGTCTGAGTTGTAGTGTGCCAGCTAATAAAGGGATTTATTTAAGGAACAAGGTGAATGACTAAAACAGATGTGCCAGTTGGGTGAACCATTAAAAGAATCTTACTTCTCATCTTTATGTAAAGGTTATTTTTAATGCATTTCTGAGAAATCAAGAGTGGTTGCAAGGATGTTTTTGAGACAGCTGAAAGCACCTTGTTCTTTTGCTTAGGGGTCTTCTGTGGGCTTAAGACACATTAGTCTTTCATCTACCTAACTGAAGAATTGCAAAGACAGCACGTACAAGTCCTGAGTTTCAACGTCTGATCAAGTATTATAATCTTATAGATTTTGTCATGTTTATAAATTGTATAATTCTGTATTTCGGTTGTGGGGAAACCTGTTTTAATATTTCTGTAATGTAAGTGTAAATTTATATAATGTAATACAAATATTTATGTTCATTCTATGGGAATCCCAGGTCAACCTGCTGTAGTAATTCTAAAACCTTCTGTATCTTTTCCCACACAAATATAAGGTACTCTGGTTTTACTAGAAAGTAAAACATTCTGGCTGGTAAGCAATTTTAACCAGGATTGATCTAAAAGTGTTTGAGAGAGGAGCTAAAACCATAAATTAAATGGTGTTTGCCCAAGCACTTCGTCTGTTGTACATCACATCGTCCAAGTGACTTTGAGAAACCTCACTGATTCTGCTGTTGTTGTTGATATTTTTGACTGGAATGTCTCCTCTTAGAATTTGGAAGACTTCTGTGAATTAGAATTTTGTAGTCTTGTTTCTTAGGTGTTGATCAATTCACTTGAGAAGAATCCTGGAGATAGTGGTAATGCTAAAGAGAAGGGTTGGGTTTTTGGGTTTTGGTTTGGTTTGTTTTTTTTTTTTTTTTAAGGCAAAAGCATTTTAGTAACACTTTTTTAATTTAGTTTTAGCTTGTTGGGTGTACAAAATATTTCCACTGAATTTCCTTTAATTTAGTAGACAAGTAAGGGCTAACTTGAAAGCCAAAAGAATAATTTGTTAATTCTGGTGCTTAAGTATATGGTTTGTTTTGAATTAAGCAAATGAGGGGCTACTTATAGCATATACTGCACTAAAGTTGATCACATATTTGTATGCTGTTTTGAATAACCATCGATTGTTGTGGTTTTTTAGGTATTTTTTCCTGAACCTGGGCTCAAAAAGATGAAAATGTAGTCTGTCTGTACCTGTGTGTTGCTGTTTGTTGCCTCTTTCTTTATATTTGGCTTTCCAGCTTCTAAGTCATGGGCCTTATTTATTTCATGTTCATGGCACCGGGCAGAAGCAAATCTGTGTTCTCTCATTTTTTACTTACATGACTGAGTAATACAAGTAGTATTACTGCCTCTTGTACGCTCCTACCTAGTGGCAGTATTTCTAGTTTAGAAATAGCCATTTACATACGTGAAGCCTCTCTGGTATTAATAAAGGCAGAATTTTTTCCTTCATTAAAAAAAATTGAAATAGTGGCTTTCCCATTTTAGGTTAGTTGTGTTTTTGTTTAATCCTAGTACTGAAAAAAATCCAAAGAGAGCACAGTAGTCAATGTTAGCGTTTTCAGTTGGTTCCCATCCAGACAAATTTATCAAAGGCTGTCTGTTTGTAGGCAGTGATGGTAATCTGATCTGAGCTCATCTGAACTTAAGTAAAAATAAAAAAAATGTACCCCTTGATTAAACATTGCAATTAAGGATTTTAGGGGGCTTGGTTTTGAGATGAAGCATCGATCTCATAGCAGTATGTTTGGTATTAAATTAGAGAGCCATTGCAAGGCAATTAGATCACCTTTCTTGTGATTTCGGAGCTCTATTCATTGTCTTTATTTAGAAACGAAGAAAAGGCTGCTTTGAATTGTAGCTTCCTTGATTATCTGAGGTTTAGGCAGCATGTCAAAGCATTTAAAATACAAATCTGACAACACAGTATTATGGCAGGGGGGAGTATCATGTCTCCAATTTGTGTCTGTACACCAATCCAGTAAGCACATGGCATTTCTTTCAGTCATGAGACACCTGCCCCATTAAGGTGAGGATGGCTGTATTTATTTAAGAAAAATAAAAATTTACTGAAGGAAGAAGTTTTTGTAAATACCTAGAAGTTCATAATACCTATATCCTGTCAATTTTGACAAGAAAAAGACAACTGAATCCCATAAAGTTAGCTCCTGCAAAGCTGTCTCGTTTAGCAGTTACTTCAGTTTATCCTGTTCCAAGGTGGATTTCAGCCCAGACTTTGTTTAGGATTAAGAACCTCTTGACAGGGTTAAGATGTAAAATGTTTAGCTGACCTGATCAACCTTGACATTGCACCGACTGAAACTTGCATTTTACATAGCTTCCACATGCTGTCTTCGTTGTTGAAGGACCATGTTTTGAATGCAAGGCAATGCAGTGTGACTGGATATAAATTGAGTTTGACTTGAAATAAGTTCCTTCTCTCCTTTGCTGGAGAAATACTGAATTGTTTTTATTTGTTGGGTATGTTGAAGGTATTTGATCTTATACTTGATTAATAATTTTTTTCTTTCTTTTCACCACTGCAGGCCATATACACCTATGAAAGGAGCCTTTTCCACTGTGTGGTTTGACAGGTATAAGATCTCTAATGACTGTCCAGAACACATTGAAAGTATTGATTCTATGTGCCAGGGACTTACGGCCTTGATCAACGATGAGGTTAAAAATGGCATTGCAAAGAATCGGATACTAATAGGTAAGAGAGACTTATTTTTAATGTGTTTATTTTAGTGGTTTTTAATTGTTAAGAGATCATCTACTTTGAATTTACTCCATCCTGAAAGCTCATAAGCCTGCCTTGCAGCTGCTGAACAGCTTTATCTGCAGTCGTCAAGAACATTGAATCATTGTTTAAACCTGTATCAGCTGGGGAACATGACTAACTGTAAGCAGTGTCCTCAAAAATGTAACTTAAAACTGTTTTTATTGTAAATAGTCATTTGTAATTGTTGTTTAAAATACAGAGTATGCAGCAATTTACTTTAACAAGTACATATTTTGACTATTTCCTTTCAGCCCTTTTAAAGGATAGAAAAGCATACTTTCTCAAAATGACTTGTATTTTGGCGTTGGACATGTAGTGTATAAGTAACCATGAGCTTTTTATTACTGCTCTAATAATTTTGGGTTAATTTAGGGGGGGAAAACTTTGCATGTTACACATCACTAAAGTTTAATGCTTGATAACAAAAATGAAGTATTAGCTGTCATCGTTCGTATGTGTCTATCTTCCTGTCCCTCTTAATTTCTACAAATTTCCAGTAACTTTCACGGTACTTATAGATAGTGGGATGTTGAGGGCAGTGCAGTAGCCTGTGTCATAGAGGGAATGAGGATTCTTGAGTCCGTGGCTCCCTGTCCCATCCCTAGACCACAAACTCTTTCAGGTTGGGGAAAAAACTCTCAATGTGGGAACTTATAAATTTATGGACAATTGAGTAATGCCATCAGAAGTCCTGTGTGGTGGAGCCATTACCATTCAGCCACTACCATTCAGCCTACATTTTCTTGCTCCAGCCCCACGTTGCTCTTTGAAGGCCTCTATTTACATTCTCTGTCTGGCTCATTGCCCTGGCTGCAGAATGCATTGTTTTAGATGGCTGTCAGCACAGTCTCTTTGATCTGTCTTTCCTGTGTTATACCTGCTGGCTTGGAAACAGCTAAAGAAGCACAGGTGCTTTTCTGCAGAGTGAGCTGTGAGATGTTCTGTGTACAGATCCAACTTGCCTCTAGGCTTTTCTCCTTTCTCTGTAGCCTTCAAAATTAGAACTAATGAGATTGCAGAGTATGAAAGTTGTTTTACAAGTCATAAGCAGAGTGAGAAAGTTGGCATGCGCCGATTGTTTCAGCCTGTAGATTCTTTGGAAGTCCCCATCTCTGTGTGTTTGCATTCCTCATCTGTAAATCAGAAATAACTATACTTATTTTCTCACTCCTGAGAGCTTTGACTTAATGGTTCTAGAGTAAGGCACTATTTCCTTGCCCCTGACCGAGACTATGTGCATACATCCTCACAGCCAAATCTAATATTTGTGCAACAAGCGAAACAAGGCAGGCCTGAATTGGCTCCATCCAAAGTACAGAATGGGACCCAAGTGGAGGCATAAGAAATTCGCTAGTGGAAAATTAATTCTGTCACTTGTGACTGCACAAGATTCCGTGTTCTTTCACGAGAACTTTGTGCCTTCTCTGCACTGGTTTTGATGATTAACCATTGTGTGATGCAGTGGAGAATGAAGTTTAGAGATGCTGTAGGGTTTCTATGCATGAAGGCTGGGTTTAGTATCAGTCTGAGTCAGCCTAATGTGACATACTTGGTTATTTTAGATGGGACTTCATGCATATAGTTGCCCATCTTTTGGCATTGTTTCTTCCAGTAAATTAGGAATTCCATAAAGGCATCTGACAGCTTTACGAAATTTTTGATCAAAAGAGCATATGAGGGCAAGATTTGGTTTTGAAGATATAGTCAGTATGTCTACAACAAACTGTAATGTCCACTGGAAAAGGAGAAATAGGTGGCCTGAAATTTCTCTGAGTTTGGGAAAGATTTGTCTCTAGGAGATAATGGAAGATATGGTCACTTGCTTAGAATGTGAAAGAACTAAGTCCTGTCAAATCTTTTTAGGTTTCTCTTTGAAAAATTCAGGAGTATCCATCTGGTACAAGACAGGTAACAGGTTGGGAGCAGACAGTGGATTTGTGACTGCTGGTACAGTAGAGTTGGAGGAGGCAGCCTTCTTGAGGTAAAGGGAAAAGACGATTACAGCAGAGGAAACCATGGTGAAGTTTTGCTATGAGTATTTCCTGTGCTTTCAGTGATGTTGAGTCATGTTGGAGATCCATAATGGGAATACTGGTACATGTCTTATTATGGAAAGTAGAGACAAAATAGTTGAGAGAAGAGACTGGAGGATTTGGGAGTCTGTGAAGAGCAGTGGGGGTCTTTTCAGGTAGGTCATAGAGGCTAAGAAATCAAAGCAGTTGTGTGAAGAGGTAGTTACAGGGAATGAAGTGGTTGTTAAAGGGTTAAGGAGAACTGGGTTGTGGGACTGTCTTGTTTTCTAATGAGTGGAAGTTTTAATGAGTGGAAAGAAGACAAAATTAGTATGAGGAAGGCAACAAGATTGAAGGTTATGGTTTTATATGGAATAGCGGACTGGAAATTGCAGGCTGAGGATGAGTGTCAGATATTGTTAGATGAGGACAAGTGAGGTGTTAGGCAAGCAGGAAGGTGGGTAGCTGCTGACAGCTCAGAGGTGTGGGATAAGAAGGCAAGATCTGAGGGAGCACCGTGCAAAGGAGAGCAAGTGGGAAGAGAGGGGAAGCAGGAGCAGGCTCTCAAGCAGTAGAAAACGAGGAGCCAAAGACCTGGTGTTCTGAAGGATGATTCTCCTGGAGCCATTCAAACTTTCCACAAGTCTGAAGATTCTGGGTACAATGAGATAATTTGTTCTGAAAGCAATTATAGCCTGCACTGTTTGTTGCAGTAGCATAGTTAGCGCTGAAGTTCACAAGTGGCTGCTTGTAGAGCAGAACTCTAAAGCTGGGGATGGAGTCCACTTCTTTTTTTCTGTATCAAGAAAAATACTGGTGCGACCTCGTTTTTAACAGCTGTTCTATGAATCTACTGAAGAATTACTTAATTCACTGGAGGTAGTCTATTATTAAAACCTCCATATCAGTGAATTTAACAACCAGCACACAGTAGTACATGGCTCATCTACCCATTACTGTTTCCTGACGGTTTCATGAGTTGCTTTACTACTAATACAGAAGTCTTTTGAAGGAAGTGGACTTCTTGTTCATGAAGGCTTATTTCCCCTGACCTTGAAAGAGGAAAGGAAGGGAAACTTACTGCAATATATAATGATGCAAAAATAATTATATCTTTCCCAAAATTTGATAATGGAAGTAACTTTTTAGCCAGACATTCCTGTCGAGTTACTCTTACTGGTCTTCCTGGCTAAAGCACTTACTGCAAATAATCCTGTAAGTAGGTTTATATTGACTTTGGAGATAAAAAAGGATGATAAAATGAGTCAAATTCTGACACTTGGAGCTTTGATAGTATGCCTTCTTAAAAACTGAATGTATTCCTTCTTTATAAATGCCTGCATTCATTGCTAAGTTAGCTAAACAAGCAAATAACCGTATTTTGAAATGTAGGACAATAGTTTCTTTTTCTGTTAAAAGCTGGGTTGGTTTTTCAGGTGGTAGTGGTTTTGCTTTGTTTTGTTTTCTTGTGGTTGTTTTTGTTTGTTTGTTTTAACTTTTTAACTGCTTCCAGAGTGATAGTGTGCTATAAAATAACTCCACTTATGTGGAAATTGTCAAAGATTTCAAAGTGTTATTCAAGAATATGTTAGAAGCTCTTGAAAGAAATAGCAACTTCACATTTAGAGCGTTCTGAGAGTGCTCACTTTGATCATCTGTGCTTCAGTGAAAGGCAGTCTTTTTGTTCTCTTTTTTTTCATTCTTAGTTTAGCACTATTTTCCTACTTTCACAGGTCACTTTTTGTGTAGCACAGAAATGCTGATCAAGCGTGTTGGTCTCTGCCACCTGTAGTCACTTGTGTAAGCAGCCAGTGAAAATAAACTTTGCATAACAGTCCTGTAGATTTGACTGCATGCCAAAAAACACATGCATGATTCCTGACCCCTTGTACTGTAACAATAACACAAGACACACAACCACTTTTTATTACTAGACTTCTTACATAGCTACTGAACCATGGTGGAAGTAACATGAAAGCTCTGTGCTTCTTGTAAATATTAGCATTTCCATTCATCTCAGTGTGTGTGAGAATGGGATGAGGAGGAAATACCTTGGCTTTGACATCCCAGAGAAGAGGATTCGATAAATATGGGAAGATTAAAAAATCGACAATAAATCATTAAAATGTTGGGCTAACTACTTCACCTACAGCCTTTGTGTTTTATGTCTTTGGCTTCTAAGCCTTTTGCTGTCACTCATCCTATCTTGTATCTTCTGTCTTTATTACAAAGTGTTGCTTTTCATTTAGAGGCACTTACTATCTTGCTCTCACAAAGTAAATTAAGGGTTTTATATTGCCATTTGTCACTGAAATTCAAATGAGATTTTCTGTAGCACCCATTATGTGGCTTTGTGGTTTATCTAAATTATGCCTATGAGGTGCTGGGCTGAAAGCAGTAGTTGGTGTATCTCCCCCATAGTACCAGCAAATATTTCATTAATTTTCAGTGCATTGGTGTAAATTGGGGAAAATGTTTGCCTCTCTTGTTTGTTTGCACCTGAACTAGCCATTTATTTTTCTTTTGGATCTCTAATACTCTTTTTACTTCCTGATGCACAATCAGGAGACATTAACAAATTAATGATTCTGTTTGCTTCATAAATCATTCAGTAGGAGGTACAAATGCTAATAATTTTAACCAGAAAGTAGGATCCACCATTTGTCCCTTTGTTTCCCAGCTCTTGACAGTGTCTGTATTAATGTATCTAGAAATGAGGGTCTTTGAAAGGTGGCATATTCTCAGTTCGATCTGCATGCTGAGTGACAGGTTTAGCAAATGATAGTGAAGATGAGGAGTAAATAGTGCTCACAGCAGTAAAATAAAAAATAATACAATCATGATATTTTTGTCACATATTATCATCAGATAATGGCTTTGGGAAGAAGAGAATTAAATCCTGATCTTTTCAGCCATAGTAGAAACTCTGTTGAAAATATAGGCTTACTTATCTTTAATAAATGCCTGCATTCAGTGCAAAATTAAATGGATGGATGGGCTTTTAGAATGCTTGAGAGTCATGTGTAAATGTGCCACAGGGTGCACATTAACCTGTACTTTCTTGACAGTCATGCCTATGGGGTCATAGAAGAGTGAGACTTAACAACGTTTGCTGAACCAGCTTCATGTGTCAATGCAGGTTCAGCTCTATTTAGGCATATCCCTTACCATTGCTTTTCTGACATGTTCTAAATGATCTCCATTAATGAAAGGTTCACAGCTTTCCAAGGCCACTTGTTCCTGTGCTTCACTATTCCTTGCTTTATAGAGCCTATTTTCTAGTCTCTTTTCTGTGGTTCAGTTTAAAATAATGAAGACCATGAGCATAAAGAATAGTTTATTCTCTTCCCTTTTCCACATTGTGCAGTTACGCTGACTGTAAAAATGACAGGTAAATGTTGCAGCAGGGCTGTGCTGTCATCCTCAGAAACATCCAAGAAAACACAGTAGGTAAAGAAAGCAAGCCATAGATTTACATCTTAGTAAAAACTGATTTGAGACTTTTCATGGGTTTTTATTTTCCTTCTAGTGCTAAAAATTACGATTCCTTAGGTACACGTTGGGTTCCCCTCTATTACCCATATCAGTTGACAATGAAATCTCACTGTTTCCAGTTTTACTGCCAGTTGATACATTAGAAACTATTGTATACTTATTTTTACAAGAAAACAGTAAAACTTGTACCACTTAAATATGCATTTCCAAATACCTTTTGCCTGGTGAGAAATTTGGGTAGCAAAGTGATTCATGCTCTTAGCAAGAGGAAGTGGCTGAGCCAGTCAAGGGAAGTTGCCTTTGTTCCTGTAAAGACTCCCAGTGACTGAGTAACAAACAGAATAAAAAGGCTGTCAAGGGTGGAAACTATTCCCTGCAGTTCTGGTGGCCTGCAAGGTTAGTGGTTAGTAAGTTTCATGAATAGATTAAAAGGAGAAAATCGCTGCTGCGAGGAAATTCACTTGAGACAAAGTACATGTTTGAGCACTTACACAGGAGCAGTGTTCAGGGAGTTCTGTGGAGAAGGGAATTTGCTGGCATTTGTACTCTCTGCTGATATTCTTGTATGAGCACTGTTAAATGTATATAATACTTCCATTCATGTACAGAAGAAGGAAGGTCAAAAGAGAAAGTCAGCTTCTTTGCAGATGATGTGTAGAACAAAGTTGTGCTATTACCATTAGTAGAAGGTAAATCACAGAAACTCCATATAGAGAGCAGGAAGTAAACTGCCACGTAGCTTTAGGGAAAAATTCCTGATAACAGATAGATTAAGTAACTCTAAGTTGAAATATCTAAAGAAAGGAGAAAATGAGAATGAAAAATGCTAGAGAATGGAAAGAAAATGAGGCAAGAGTATGTGAAGTATTGTGGTGATAGCAGAACAGGCAAAGACGATTTCTGGCTGTGTTGGTATATCCTTATACAGCAGACGAGTGTTTGTCTGTCCTTGCACTGTGCTGGCACAGGCACTGTACACTGTAGCATTTGTCTCTTGCCACTTTGTTACCAAAGCTGTACTGACAAGTTTGAAGAAATACAGGAAAGACAAACAACTACTACAGAGACTAGTAAAGAATTATTGCTTAAAATAAACACTCCAAAAACCACTCCTACACCCAAATTTGAATCCTTATCAAAGTCTGGGGCTTAACTTCTCTTCTTCCTCTTTTGGCTCTGTGCTGTAATGAAGTAATTTCTACCTTTGCCACTTAAAACTCATGTGAGAAGAGCTCAAGGTCTGCCCCTGCAAGGAGCAGAAGATCTGTACTCAATGCAGATGGCAGAATTCATGCACTAAATGTGAATAATAACTAAATTTTTTTTCCTATGGCTGTGATTTCTAGTGTGGAAAACAGCTTTGATCACTTTTAAAAATTACACTGGAAAGACCAAAAAAGTGATCTGCTTTGTTGTTTCCTAAATCCATAATCCTTATCTATAACAAATAGACTAAGGCATTTTACAGTCAGATCTGTGTGACTCGGGAAGCAATTAGCAATGTCGAATGTGTGTTTGTTAGAGAGTGGTTTTTCTGTAAAGAATGAAAACCTGAAGAACTTTCTGAATTTAGGAACATGTCATTGCAAGCACTGAAGTGGAGCATGGGGGAGAAGGCAGATTTTTTAGCATTCTCTCTTGTATACAGGGCACAAGACTAAATAAAGAAACCTTTGTGCTAGATAATAAAGTTAGTTATTTTCTTACATACAAACCCAAACATTGTTAGATCAAGTACAAATAAATAAATAAAACTGAAGTTTGACGGTAAATATTTGATTTCCTGAGCAGTGTCATCATTGACCAGATTATAATTTCAAACAGATACAAATGAGGAGCAAATTAATAAAAAAACAAGATCTTTAGTGGAAGTGAGCTCAAGGTTTTATACAAACTTTGATGTTTAAAAGGCTCCTAAGGCCATTTACAAGCTCTGGAAAGAAGGTTTTATCACTGAAAAGTGGCAGCTGTGATGAGGGCTTCTATTTTATTCAAGCTTGAATAAATTACATATGAGAAATTCAGTCTCTGTTCACTGTATTACATCATCATGTGGCTGGGGTTACCTGAACATAGTTACAGATGATAGTCCAGCAAATAATATTTTGTTTTTAGTAAAGTATTGCATGGGAGTGAGTTTCTTTTTCAAATACTTTAATTTGGAAGTGTGATGATCCTGTGATTTCAGCAGATCTTTCTCAACTAGCAAAGCAAGTTACAAGCATCTTTCTTCTCACTGCAAAGGGGTCTTGCCTAGAAACCTGCACTACACAGAAACAGGTTTAAGGTCATAAATGCTTACTTGAGTGAAGTTTCTTTGCAACTGAAAGAAAGGTGCTTTACCTAATTTTTTTGTAGATGCTTACCATTTAGCCTGTGCAAAACCTCCTTCGTAAGGCAGGAAGGTTAATCATAGAATCATAGAATGGTTTGGGTTGGAAGGGACCTTAAAGATCATCTAGTTCCAACCCCCCTGCCATAAGCAGGGACACCTTCCACTAGACCAGGTTGCTCAAAGCCTCATCCAGCCTGGCCTTGAACACTTCCAGGGACGGGGCATCCACAACTTCCTTGGGCAACCTGTTCCAGTGTCTGACCACCCTCACGGTGAAGAACTTCTTCCTAATATCTAATCTAAACCTACTCTCTTTCAGTTTAAACCCATTTCCCCTTGTTTTGTGCAAATAGATGCTTTCCTGAACTGGTATCCTGAGCATTGCAGAGCCAACACTTTTTAACTATTTTGAAGTATTAATCACAGATCTCTTTAAAAATAGCTACAAGGGGAAAAATGGAAAATTGACATACTTTTTATGTGAAACCGGTTTGCTAATTAAGAACTTCTATGCACATCCTTTGTACTTCTTGGAATTAGATTGGTCTCAAGTGAAGGGTTTGCTGTGTTCTGCCCATCTAAGGTTGAAATGTTGCTCTGTCATTTTTAATCTTGATTAACACTCATAACACAACCTGCTTATCAATGCTGTGAGGTTTATGTATTCTTTATGCTGATATCATTGATGTACATAAGTATAATTGTACTTTTTTGTGTATTTTGCTTACATTCTGACTGTCACTTCATCCATTTGTTTTGTGTAATATCTGTACCTGCCTCTTGTTTTTCCTTAATCCAAAATTCTTTTAGAAGTTCTTGACTGAGCATGTCTTTTATGTGTTATGTTGAATATACACTTATGATGAAATACTTCTTGTAGTAAAAAAAAATTGTCTCCAAGTACAAATGCTTATGTAAGTTGTTGTTTATGAAGCATTTATTGTACAGCATTTACTCAGAGATTGTTGTGGTATCAAGTGATAAGCTTCAGGTTTTCCCCTGGAAAACCAAATTCAAAGAACTAGTCCTTTGTGTTACATTTTCTCATAGTAGTATGAGCCACATGAAAGAACCGTTGCCTAATATTCTTCTAAACAGAAGGTGACTGCATTGTCAAAGACTGCTGGTGAGTAATTGCAGATAGTGTTGCCAGATTGTGACTAACTGGGTACAAAATTTTAGATTAAATCATTTACAAACTAGTAATGAGTTTTCAATGCAGCTTTTTTTTTGTATTCTAAAATGCTTAAAATGGACTTCATTTTATATGTGGACAAAGTATATCTGTATTTATTTGTAAGCAAATGCAAAATGGTCTCTTTGAGTATAAGTGCTATTTTTTAGGTTTAAGGATGACAGCATCATTCCAAATGACCAAAAGGAAATGAAGAAAATTACCAGATTCCACTGAAGAGAATAAAGGAAACTTCAGCACAAGATGTTGTTGTTTACATAATAACTTTGCTTAGCTGTCGTATTTTATATACTTTCTCAGAAGTCTGTATTTTTCTGTGAATATGGGGGTCAATGGTGTTGAATTTCTGTGGTTAATGTGATACTTGTGAAGTATTTTTTAATCATAGAACTATTTTGCTTGTGACAAGGCAACAAGTCTGGTAGGAAATAGTGATGCAGATGAAAGGCTTGCAGTAGTATCCTCAGGTTTGTTGGGATATTTTTTTTTGTGAAGACCAGTTTATTGAAACTTTCAGGTGATGTGAGCTGCGTGAGTTCTTAAGGTGTGCTCTGAACTTGTTCATCCATATTCATTCCTACTTTTCCTCAACTAACTTTGTTTCTAACTGCCTCTGGGTACTTAGACTTACTACATTTAACTTTTGACTGGTTAAAGATTGATTCTTAGGGTAGATAGCAGGTCCTGGCTTTATTTACCAAAGATAAATATCAGAGTATTATCAGCCTTAGCTGATGCTAGGGGATGCATAGCTAGGGGATCGCAGGTATATCTTCTGGTTTGAGGATACAGATCACCTAATTTGATTAAAGACTGTGTGTGAAAAAGGAAAGCAAGACTCCAGTCTTCCACATTGTGTAGTCTTGCTGTTTCTCTCTCAGATCCAAGTTCTTTAAGTTGGGAACCTGCAGTTACTGCCTTTGGCCATAATAATCTCTTAGGAATGCAAGGTGACAGTAAGTAGAAGGAAGAATTCAGTAGAAATTCTGCTCAGAAATTCATCGGAAATCAAAAAGTAATGTTGTGTGGGAGAAAGAAAGAGAACACTTCATGTCTAAATTAGCTAGTATGTTCAGGAAAATTTCCTACACAAATACAGCCAAACTTTCCAGTCATAACATGGGATGGACTGTGAGCTAGAAGAGTCTCAGACCTGCTGTGACTTGCAGATAAACATCCTGGAAGATTCCCCATTAGGAACAGTCTCACCATGACTGAACTAATACTTAGAAAGTGCAGCATTTTCCGCCTCTGAGCTTGTGTGGGCCAGGGATTTCCTGTGTGGTCCCAGGATCCAGTGAAGTACCAAAGTTACGGGGTGTCATTTGACTCAGTTTCAGTGCTGCAGGGGCACTGCTTCCTGACTGGGTTTTGTTTAACACCCATGTCAAACTTCTGCATAGCACAGAAGTCAACCTAGAGGGCTCATGTAGCCCTTGCAAAAGAGCTGTTCCCATTTTGGGATCTCGTTTTAATTGCTTCTAAAAGATAAGCTGAAATGGTTTGGTATTTTGTCTACTATTTTTGCATTTCTTTTTCAATCCTTAAGTTCACGTCTCTTGTGTGAAAAGATCTGGGCTTAGAATTTTGAAAGTAATTAACACCAGCTAACTACCTGGCACAAACCAATAGTATCACCAATACCCTGGATGCTAATCCTGCCCTAAGTAGAGCTGCAGTCATAACCTTTCTGCTGGTTGCCGTCTCTGTGTTAAAAGAGATTTCAGCAACCAGTCATTCTTCACCCTAGACATTGTCTGGATGCAGTCAATAGAATAGCCTATGTACTCTGTCCTTCTGAAGTGTTGTGCTAATCTGGAATTTTTTTCCTAATGAATAAGCATTTATCATGTAAAACTCATCCCCAAGGAATTATCTGGCGTAAGGAATAGGTGCAGCTGAAGAGGTGGATGGAACACGGGCAGCCATTAATTCAGAGATTTTGTGAGAGCTCAGGTGGGGTACATTGCAGTTTTTCCCTAGTTGTTCTATATCTTGAGGTGTAACAACAAAAAGACCCTCTGTGTGCTAGCCTGATGTGATGAATATTTATTGATTATGTACAGTAGTGATACGGATCTTTCACATGTGAATGCTGCTAGCCTAGTGGAAAAATAAATGGAACAAAAAAGCAGTGAGAATTATCTGTTTATAGAGTTTTGCTTTGTTAGCATCAGAGAATATGTGGCTGCAGTGTTCACCTACCTGGTAGGGACCATACACAAAGGGCTTTTTGGCACTCTTCTCACCCTGCTACCCCCCACGTCCCCCTCAGTAGTGAATCTTTATCAGTACTTTAGCTATCCATCTTCTTAATTGAATCAGGCGTTGATTTAAGATCACTGTAACCTTTATGTGGCTCAAGGTGTTTTTTGATTGCATTGTGTATAAATTTGACACTGGGTTACAAAGACATATAACAAAATCCAATCTTTGTTTCTTTTGCTATATCATAGGAGGCTTTTCGATGGGAGGTGGAATGGCAATGCATTTAGCATATAGGTTTCATCACGATCTGGCAGGAGTCTTTGCTTTGTCTAGTTTTCTCAATAAAGACTCTGCTGTTTACCAGGTGAGTGTGTGGTAGACTTTATAGAAAAAACTACTTAGCTAAAAGATAATTAAAATTGAGTATAGGATGTTTATTCATCTGAGGCAATTGAGTAATATTCTAAATTTGTGACTTTTCTTGGAAATAGGTAAGCAGAGTATTAGGGAAATGAGGCTTTAAAGCTATCCTTAGGTCATGTTTTGTTACTTTTTCGCACAGACAATACAATTAATTTTTTCAAAGTAAGTCAGTGTAGAAGGCAGATTAACAAATGAAATGCTTTGCAAGTTGTCTGTAGTTGTTTAGAGAGTCCATGTAATTGTAACAATTCTTTGAAAATTTGTGGTGAATTATAATACTCATGGGCTCCATCTGCTGTCATGAATTTTTTCCATTTCTCTTATTTGGAGAGGGATCTAGACCTTAAAGTAAACCCTATGATTTGTCAAGAGTTAGCATACTGGAATTTGAAGTGCAAGTTTTTGTCCAGTAATATTTCCTTGTTTGCTTTTGGAGAGGAAGTACAATATGGTCACTAAAAGGCAGGTTAATAAATGAAATGCTATGTAAATTGTCACCATGTAGTTGTACCTATTCTTTTAAAATTTTTGGTGATATGTCTGACAGTGTTTCTTTTCTGTGTAGGCTTTGAAAATAAATGAAAGTGTTCTTCCAGAATTATTTCAGTGTCATGGAACTGCTGATGAACTGGTTCTCTACTCATGGGGTGAAGAGACCAACAAGATGTTAAAGTCACTGGGAGTATCAACGTCACTTCATACATTTCCAAACCTTCATCATGAGTTAAGCAAAACTGAAATAGAAAAACTGAAAACCTGGATTATAAAGAAATTGCCTGTTGAAGCAGCAAAGACAAACGAATAAAAGAAGATGCACCTTTCATAGACTTTCTGATTTTTGTGGGTTCAAGATGGTGTGTGGTGTGTCCATGGGTGTCCCATATATGTTGTATAACCACAGCTTCTGTGGGTTCAAGATGGTGTGTGGTGTGTCCATATATGTTGTATAACCACAGCTTTAGGCAGACACTGTTAAATTCTATAAAATTCACTTAAGTATTGAAATAATGGTGCTGACTAATAACAGTCATTTTATCATAAGAGTTTCTTTTTCTCTTTTCTTCTCCAGTTTTTAAATACACATCCACATCAGTCTATGGAAAGTAAAGACTGTTAATATTCAAACTATTCATAAATAATCAAAACACTATTCAAGAGGCATTGCTCTGAATTTTCCAGATACTTTTATTTTGATATGTGTTCTAAGGTGGAAAAAATAACAGAAGTATTGTTCTCCTTGTAGTAGCATTACAGCAGAAAAAGGCCAATTATTAAAATAATGGACTTTTACCTGTAGAAATACATGCAGATATACAAGTTAGTTCACTGAGAGGAACCTGTATTAGCTTCAGTTGGATTCTCAGCCTGTGGGAATGAAACCATCAGAGTTGTATGTCACCTCAAAAAAATAACTGAGGTTTGTGTTACAGTTTTTAAAGTCATAAGTAGCTGTGTCTACCTATACCACAGGCTCTTGTTATTACCCATTCTCATTGTTTTCTTACTCAGAGATGTAGCTTTATGTGAGTTGCTCGAGCCCTGTGTGGTTTACAGTGTAGGTATTAAAAAAAAAAAGAAAAAAAGTGCCATCATGATGTGATCTATCCTGTTTTTGAAGAAGTCATTCTTTGGGCACTGTTCCTGTAGAAATTTATTTTTGCCAACAGTTTTATTTTGGCCTGCAAGATCACATTTTAAATTAAAATATGAGGATACTTGACTCCGCCATGAATATTTAAGAGTTGTAAATAATGATTGTGATATAAAGAAAACTTGTATCCCATTATTTTAATGGTGGATGATTCATCTCTCTGTCAGTTTGATAAATTAACTCAGGGTATAAATATCTATTCTTATGTAATTTTAATGCTTTTTTTAATTCCCCCCTCTGCTCCATTTTCTCCTCCCCAAATTCAGTAATTTTATTAGCATGACAAGGTATTCAGCCTTTTGCCAAAGTCAATAGATCCAAGTCTTTTGCTTAATCTTCTCCTTCCCCCTTTTCTGAAGAATGGATCTAGGACACTGTTGTTTGCTCTGTCACAGGAGATTGCTGCCAGTATTGGCTATGACTCCAGCAGTGTCGGCCAGCTCCGGGGGACTAAGAGTTTTGTTCGAATCCTCATGCACCGAGACCTAAGCCAGCTTTTACCTATCTTGAAGAATTAGCAAAGGGGAAAAAAATGTCACTGTTCAAGTACAAGGCATGTAATTGGCAGTAGCAAGTAACAACTTCCTGCTGCTAAAAATATTTTGCTTTATTTCATTTTGCTAGCATTAGCAAGTCAGCAGTCTGTTCTGAAAAACAGGATTTTAAATGGCACATGAAAACTCAGCTATTTGAAACAGTAACTGAAAAGCATTTTTTCCTGATGCCCTAGGCTTCCTAATTACTACAAATTAAATTGAAACAGGTGTGCTGAGAGGCAGCTGAGCTAACATTGCCTTGGTCCAACTCTAATTACAATCCTTGACAAGTGAAGTTGTAGCATTTTAGCGATAATACATCATTTTAAGTTTTGCACCATTTTCTGCTCTTCCTGCAATTCCTATCAGGAGGCTGTTTGAACCACTAATGCAAGGTGGTAATTCATTTTGGTGACAAGTGCATTCAGATGGGAAAGCTGTGGGCTCCTGGCAAGGTGGCTTTTAGCAAGGTCAGAGAACGGCACAAAACAGTTGAAATAAGATCATAGAGGGAATAGAAAGTATTACCAAGCCAAACCCGGTTCTTTCAATTGTTTTTGCAGTCTCAATAATCATGAATATAGTGGATACAGAGTTTGTTTTGGTTTTTTTCCCCCTGATATAGGTGGAGAAGCAATTACAAAAGTCTAGATTTCATTACATTCTTGGACAACAGTGAAGTGCCCAGTTTGCATCTGTTTTCTTCCATCTTCATCATTTTGTGAGTGAGATGCCAACTAATCAGGAGATGGATTGTGACGTAAGATTGGAAACCTGTCAGGTATATGCTGTAAAGGGCTCCCAAATCAGAGGAGTTTTGAGGTCACTTTAGGGATATTGGAGAACTTCTCAATAGTGTGTTCCTTCAGTCTGCAAGTAGCTACAGCGAGGACAATGTGACTTGCCTAGCCCATTTGCTGAGGATGGTGTGTCTCTGTGTCCCAGATGGTGCCTAGCTCAGGTTGGAGAAACAGTTTGAAGTTCAGCCCAGAAAAAGTTGGGCTGCTGGTTGGTATTGAGAAGCAGCCAGAGGCAATATTAGTCCTTGAAGACAGTGGACCTGCTGTTAGATCTCTAGTCAAATGAAAACTAATAGTCAAGATTAGCCCAGCTGCTTGACAGCATGTTTCAGAAGTAATTCAGATAGGTTTTTGACTGACTGGGCTTTTTTGACCCGGCCCCTTTTTACTACAATTAAAAAAAATGCATTTTCAAATTGATACTGGATCATGGGGCAGGGATTCCTTTGCCAAAGGGCATCTCAACAGTGCTTCTGGCACTACAGCTTCAGGATCTACCTGTTGATTGCTGGGTAGAGTCTGAAGTACTTAGTAGAATGTTTTAAGGATCAAAAAGAGTTGCTTATTGACTAAGTGGCTGCATGTTGTTGGAAGAGTTACCATAGCAGGTGCCAGGGCATAGAGAGGCTTGAACTGCTGTGTCTCATCATTGTATCTAGATTTAGACGGAGAATTGAAAAGAATTGAACTGTTTTCATTCATCCCTAATCTGTCACTCCTGATCTTTCAGTGTGTTTATGTATCATGTAAAGATGTTAGAGATAGATGACACGTACTCTTAGGAGGAGCAAACTCAGAGCTCAGTATCTTTTCCTTTTTTTGTTTTTTTTTTGTACATGGGCTTTCTCCCATTTCTCTCTTACAGAATGAAAAAGAAAAACCTGTTTAAATATACAGTCTTGTCCATAATTTTGAGGAATAAATAGCAAAATTTCACTGCCAAGCATGGATCTGTATCACTTGAGCTACTGAAGATACAAGAACATAAACTAGAAAGAAGGTGCCTCTGTGCTGTGCTGATCCAGAGAAGGCAGGACCAATTAGTTGGCATGCTGTTTATATTCCTACTGTAACTGTAGCATCAAAGAATATGTGGCTACAGTGTTCACCTACCTGGTAGGGACCATACACTTCCTACCCTTCCCCCCCTGCCCCAAGTAATGAATCTTTATCAGTACTTTAGCTATCCATCATCTTAATTGAATCAGGTGTTGATTTAAGATCACTGTAACCTTTATGGTTCTCAAGATGTTTTTTGATTGTGTTGTGTATAACTTTGACACTGGGTTACGAAGACATATAACAAAATCCAATCTTTGTTTCTAGGAGGCTTTTCGATGGCAGGCTCTTTCAAGGTCTCTTTTTTTTTTTTTTCAAACTTGGAAAATGGTTTTGCATTTAAGTACAAACTTTTAATACTACTTAAAAATATAACTGAAATAACTAGGTGAGTAAATCCACTCAGATTTATATTACTTTTTTGGAACTTAGTACTGTTTTGGTGAAAAATGTAATTCAGTAAGCAAAACTAGTTTAAATTAAACTTTAACTGTGTTAGGCTGAGTTAGTGTGTTCCATACTGCTTCAGAAACAAAGCACTAGTGTTTGCACTTTTTTTTTTTTCTTTCAAATTTTCTGGTGTTACACATTTGTATTTCAGATGTTTGAAATTTGTGACTAGATCATTGCTGTGAACCTGGGTGCCTTCTGAGTAATTAATGTGCTGGTACTGACATATAGAGCCAGACAACAAACATGAGTAAGTTAGGAATCAGCTGGTCAATGTGGGAAGCCAGGAGTCATAGGTAATGTAATTTTGACATGAAAGTAACAATTTCTCTACTTAATCTCTTCTCATGTTAAATCTTTACCTCTACCTTTTTCAGTAAATAGTATTTAAAGCCATTTAACAAGTCTCTGCAAATGAAGTGAGCCAAGTGGGTGAATGTAACTTGTATTTATAAAGACGAGATCCAGATGGCAAAACACAAAAATGGGAACCTATTGGATGATGTTAGAATTAAATTTGTTAAGGCATAGATGGAGGAAAGCAATAAGAGTTTACTTTCCGGTTGACACACTTTCTAGGACAGCTGTGAAGGGTGTTTGGGAGATCTTAGAAGAAAAACTTATTCTGTGAGTTTTCCAACTTGAGTCAACTTTCATTTGTGATACAGCTGGCCAAAGGTGCTCTAGAGAAAGGGAACAACAAGATTACTAATTAATGTTGTTTCCTACTTTTGTTTGTTTGTCTGTTTGTTTTCCAAACCTCCTTCCATTGTGGGAACTTGATACTGCTTCACAGATGAAACAGCAGCTGGCAGTCCTATTTTCAATACCAGATTGCCTGCTCAAATGTTTCTCTCTACACTGCAGTGGGACTTAACAGCATCCTGTTCATGTCTTAGTTGCTGACTGATCAGTAGCACTCACCCAGCATGTGGGAGACAAGTGCTTTTCCCATACAGAACTGTGAGTGAGAATATTTGTCTTTACAAATGAGAGCCAGAAGGAAAAGGCAGTGCTTTCCCCACCACCATTCTGTACTTCAGTGGCTAGTGTTAGCTAAAGAGGTGAGACACCTGGATTTAATTCCTCTGCCCATCTGAACATGTTCACCTGTGTGCCAGGCCTTAAATGTTACTTGTATAGTAAATTTATCTAATATCTTTTTAGTATAGACTGTATTGTCATTCACTAGAACAGAGAAGGTATTCCAGATTTTCCTTTGTTTAGGTGAGTACCTGAAAAAGAATCACAGAATCACAGAATTGCCTAGATTGGAAAAGACCTTTAAGATCATCGAGTCCAGTCATTAACCTCACACTGACAAGTCCCTGACTAACCCATGTCCCTCAGCACTGTGTCTGCATGATTCTTAAATACCTCCAGGGATGGGGACTCCACCACTGCCCTGGGCACCCCATTCCAGTGCCTGATAACTCTTTCAGTAAAGAAATTCTTCCTAACATCCAATCTAAACTGCCCTTGGTGCAACTTGAGGCCATTTCCTCTTGTCCTATCCCTTGTTAGTTGGTTGAATAGACCGAGTTATGCTTGGTCTCCATCTCTCTCAAGTAGTGTTTAACTGTTGCACTTGAAGTAGAGAAGATACAGGATCTTGCATCAGTCTACTGATCACTGGTTTCAGTGATTTCCTGCAAGTGTGGGATACTGACCTGCACCCGCTCAGACAGGGGCGGGAAAGGAGCTTCTTCCCTGTGTCTTGGTTAAGCACTGCGTTTCCTGAAAAGTTAGATTAAAAAAAAAAAATAAAAATTAGAAGAGCCATAGGTGTGGATCTAATAAGGCCCCTTTATTCCTCAAAGCACAGCAGTGAGCCTGGCTACCTTATCTAACTTGCCGTCATCGAGATTGGTTTTGTGAGTTTCATTTGAACTATGGAAATTCCATTACTTTGTTAATCTTGTGAGGGCTGTAGACACTGCTTTGGTGAGGAGACACCTGAGATCTAGGCTCCTTTGAAGATGCAAGCAGAAGTTGGTTGCTCCTTATTAACTTCAGTTCTCAAAAACAGTTGTGTAATGAGTATTAAATATTATTCTTGGATCATTAATTGCTAGTGACAAGGAGGTTAGATTCCTGAGAATAAAGCCAATGAAACTTTGTAACCTGAGCCTTAAAACATAGTGAAGACAGTCAAAATAGACCAGAGAGTGTGCTTACAACTTTTCCACTACTTCACAGGGACGGTATTTTGTGGTTCGAGGATATGTTGCTCAGGGTTCTTGAAAGTGCTTATTGTTTTAAATAAAATGCAACATGAAGGAGAAATAATCTAATACTCTGAAGCTCAGAGTAAAACCGTAGTAGAATTAATTGGTTGCTTGTGCTCTGTTGGTGTAATTTAAGGTGTTTTTCAGAATGTATACGGGTAGACATCAAGCGCATGAGATTAGTTTGAATTAAAAAAGCTATCAAGAGATCTTACTGTCACACATACAGTAGAGAATTTATAAAAATATGACTTCTGCTTCTTGACCTTTAAAATATGCAGAACTAAGACTGCAAGGCTTACCTGCTGTCATAGTTGATCTTAGTGTAAAAAATCCTTTCTGGAGTGTGCTTCAGACAAATACTGATATTCAAGCATGTGAACAACCTCTGCTGCCTGGGAGCCTATGGCTCCCACTGATGCATCTATGTAGAAAGCTTGGCTTCAAAGATGGAGTTTGTTTTCTTTGAGTTTGGAGGGTTTGGGGTGAAGTTCTTAATGTAGCCAAGGTCTTGTGGGGGCCAGCCAAAATAATTATGAACCTTAGTCACAGTAGTATGCCAAAAACGCAAAGGCAGTGATTTAATACTTCCAGGCTAATAAGAATGGTTGAATGTTCAACCATCCTTTTCTTCCATGGCTGTTATTTTGAATTGCTAATCTCTAGCCCAGTTAAGGTGTGCTTATATCTGAGGCAAGTCTCTCTTTTGGGTTTACTTTTTTATGAAGAGTAAGTTAAAATAATTTGCAGATTAATTTGGTAAATCATTCTGGCAGCAAACTTCATTTATACTTAAAATGGAGCTTCCTTTCATTCTCTTTGCACTGCAGAAATAGTAATGGCTGATTGATTATTTTCTGGACAAGAACTATTACATTAGCATCAGTAGGATTTTTCCAAATATGCAATAATTTAAATCAGGTTTATCCATAAGACCCATCTAGACTTAAGCCTTGATCGTGCACCTTTCAGAGAAATGTGTGTTTTTCAGTGTTCCACTGAACAGTTTACAGTCTAAATCTGCTAAATAAATGCTCAATGAGGAACTCAGGGTTTGGGAATGGGATGAACCCTTTCTTTGGTATGCATCAGAGTATTTTCCAGTTAGACCTTACAGGTGCCTGTCTGACTGACACCCTTCCTTCCTTGGAAGGGAGAGGAAACTTTAGAAGTAGGTTCCTTCTCCTGTTGAACAATCAGCCTGTGGAGCATTGTTTGATCCCATGACACATCAGATTTACACTTAGAACCATGCAGATTTTTGTCTTTCGCAGGAAGAGATTTTTGTAATATGGACAGCTACCACATGTACAAAGGTGATATGGAGTGCCATGTGCTAATTTAAAAAAACTTCCTCAGTAATTAACTGGATCAAAAATGAAGGATGGTACTGCCAGTATTTTTAACAATATGTTGACATATTTTTTTGGAAACAATGTGGCCCATGCTTCCGTTTGTATTTATAATTTAGCATGACTCATAATTAGAAGTCAGAACTCTCCTGGTGAAAAGAAAAGAATTGATATTAAGATTACAAGTGCCAAGGCAGATTTTGTATATCGAAAGCTGGCAAAAAAAGGCAATTTGCAGAGGTTTTGGTTAGTGCATCATTAAATCACCCTTGGCTTCTTCTCAATTGTTTTTTTGTTTGTTTGTTGTTTTTCTAAAATGTTGCTTCTCTAAGCAAAAATATAAACATGAAACACTGAAGGTTACTTTCTTGGAAGAACTGTTTTTTTCCCCACTAAGGAAATCTATTTTTTCTGAAGATGTCTGATTGATTAATGCCAGACCACATGGAATTACTAAGTGAAATGCTCAAGATGTTCTATTTTATAGCACAACTCAGTCACCAGTGTTTTTCTGCATGTGAAAACATTTGGCAGCTTTTTTGACCAGATAGGCAATGGTATGTGAATTTTGCATTTTATATAAAGGCCCTTGGTTTCACGTGTAAAATTTAGGGGTTTGATGTTCAGCTAAAACTGTGGGTAAGTGATTGCCTTTGTAATTTCTCTAGAGCATTATGAGAAAGGAAAGCCTCATGTCATTCTCCGCTCCACCAGAACTGAACGTACACGTTTGGTTTTCCTGAAGGCATTTTTGGACACAGCAAGCTGTCACACCTGGAATTGTCTGTAGTCCTCCTGGCCTCAGCAGCTCTCCCCTTGGCCCACATAGAAACTTAGGTCTGCTCTCCCAGTGTTACAAGCAAGTTCCATCTTCCTAGTGGAACTTCCTTGCTATGTTTGGCATAAGCAGCTCTGAGAAACATACATATTGTATAAATTCCCTTCTTGAAGCACTACTAGTGCTTTGGTTAAGCCACTGTAAAACTACTGGTATGCATTTGTTCATAGTTTGGAAAAGACTGTTTTCATTACAGTAAACCAATATAAACATCAGCAATATTCCTATCAGACAAATTAGTTCTCATGTGAAATGTATGGTAAGTAAATTTGTTGTGTAGCTGAATACAGTGTTATTTAATGGAACTTGATTTGGTGCCAACCAAACATATGGATCTTTAAACGCATTCCCCTTGTGGCTACGTTGAAATCATCCACCAATAACATGTGCTGAATTCCCTTCCAGGCTTGCAGGCTGGCTGCCCTTATTGTATGAGGTTTTGAGATGCAACAAATAGTATTGGTGAAGGGGGGGAAGTACCGTGCAACAATTTCTGCTTTGTTAGTTATTTTTTTCAAAAAAATTTTGCTTGACAAAAGCTTTTCTTCTCTTACCCCACCCACCCCTTCCTTTCAGCCTGGAAAAGAGTTTTGCTTTATCTTCAAAAGCCATAAGGATTCTTTGTTCCTTTGAGGATTTTTGTCCCCATTTTTCTTTTACTTCTTTCCTTTTTACCAGGGGAAATTGGTAACAGGGGAAAAGGGGAGATAAATGGAAGACAGGGAAATACAGGTAAATATTTTTGTCCTTGCCTCTTTACAATATTAAAATTATTACTATAGGAATATATATTTCAAAAAAAAAAAAAATTCTGGAAACGCTGCCTCTTTTTTTATCCTAGTTGTGACAGTCTATGTTCTTTGACAGGAAGCAGTATTGGGAAAGCTACTTCAGACATCGCATTTTTAACCACAGACCTTTAATGGGCTAGTACAATAGGTTACATTACACTTGCAGAAGTAATAGCATAGATCCTTGTCTACCAAACACTTCTGTGTGTATTTACAGTGATTGCTGTGTGTAGTAGTACTTGTAATCTCTGTCACTCCCTTCTTGTAGTGAAACAGATACACAAATGTCAGAAAGTTTAATATGGTGTTCCTCCAGAGCAGTCAGTGCCTAAGGTGGGCTTTAAAAATTGCCATACTGTAATTACCTCAAGTAATTTAAATTTAATTCATTGTAATTTCTTTTAAAACCTTCCTGTTGTACTTAATCAAATGGTGAAGTGGTGCTAAGAAGGATGGGCCTCATTTTACTTTGTGAAATTCCCTCCAGTGCTATAACCACAAGTAAGTGTGTTATAATGATTTACGTGTATAACATCTGTGTGCGCTGATGTGTCTTGTAGTTGAAATTGTGTTTTGGCTTACTGAGACAATTAAATGGCGCAAATTGTGTTCCCAGATTTGTGCCCAGCGTCATGTTCAGAGCTTTGAATGCATTTAGCTTCTGGCTGGCTGGCCAAACCTCGTAAGGTTCCCTGATGGTGGCATGCAAAACTTGTAGGCATTCAAAAATAGCTTAACTTCAGCTCCAGGCACTGGATTAAGACCACCTTAGAGGAACTTGGCTTTAGAGAGCAGCAGGAAAATAAAACATTCCTTCAATAAATAATTAGAGGACCTGTTAATGCTATACGGAGTAGAGCAGAGTTGTCTGTGCCAGTTCCTTCTGTAAATTGGTGTAGCTCCTTTGGGACCAGTCAAACTGTGCCAATATACATCAGTTGAGGACCTGACATGAGCAGAGTCACTGGAAGGTTTGACCCTGTGCCAGCTGAGGAGCTGTTTCTCCTACATAGTGCAAATAGAAGACGATGTCGAAGGGGCAATTCAGCAGTGTGGGGTTTTTTTTTATATGTATATATTTTTTTTCTTTTAAAGCCATGAGAAAACATAGGTGAAAAGGTGGCATGATGCTGACAGCTGGAGAGGGGACACTTGTATTGCAATTAAGACAGAAACCAGTGGCAAGCTGAATGATGTTCTTAATCCCTCAAAAACAAAGTTTGGGCCTAATTTTAGATCTGCTGATGTAATGGGAACATTCTGACCAACCATTATTGTCATAATCATAGTTGTAAGTCTGGTAAATTAAAAGGTCTGTTTTCCTTGCTTTCTGCGTACAAATTCCATTTCATAACATTTTGGTCTATTTCAGGGAGGTTACAGGGCTCTGAAGGTGATTAAACTTATTCAGTCATAGCAACTTGACTTGTAACCCACCCAAGGACTGCTTATAATAGTATTGCTTCATTTTGTTATTTCTCTTGAATATTTCTTAGTTGAAGGTGAGATGTGGTCTAGGGAACCTCAAGTGCTAGACTCAAAAACAAGAATTCTGTGCAGCTAGTACGATCTGCTGTCTGTTTTGTTAAAATCGTGCTGTGGGTGGATAATGAGGAGGGGAGGGGAAGGTGTCTGTGGAGATTGTTTTGCATGTTGTCTTCCTATGGTGCAGCATGGAGCAGTGTGTGTATGGTAGCAGTGTGCATTGTGGGACACCATCCAGAGCAGGACCAAGAACGGGGGGATTGTCTGTGCCCTTCTGTGACTTCCCTGTATTAATCCAAGCTCAGTTATCACGTTTGCTGACACACAGACTCTGTGTGCTTTTTTACCAGGTGAGTGCACCAAGTCTGTGACCTTATACTTTCTACAAGAAAATTGCAACCTGTGTCTCAGGCCATCACTAGTGGCAATTGACTGCTTTTTTTGTTTCAAGGCAAAACCAGACTTTCAGTGTAGTCTGTACCATTACAGATAATTTAAGCTGATTTGTCAGCTTGCCCTGAAATGGTTTTGAGGTGTTCACCCTTGAGTCTGGTCTTATCGGGAAAGAGATACTTTGTCCCTTCTCAAGGTGTTTCCAGATCAGAGCCCAGCTCCTCTCCCTGTCCACTTGGTGAGAGCAGTGGGTTTGTCTCAAGAGTCAAAGTGTAGACGGGGCAGAAGCCAAATGTTCAATAAGTTTCTTCTGCCTGCAGGGGCATATTTGGCGTAGGGATGATGAGGGTATTATGTGTTCAGTGAGCATCAGAATGACATGAGCCTGTCAACGTGCTGTTAGCTTGGTTGGTTGTAAGTAGGTTATGATCTTGCCTGTTCCATCAGCAGTAAGGTGGGCTTTACTTGAACAAGCCAGATGCAGAGACAAAACAGCTAGGTCTTGAGTGTGTTTGGATCTGGTGTTGCAACCTGAGGTGTAATGAGTGAGGTGCTGTCATAGCAATATGCATGGATGAGAAACATGGTCCTGGATTTGACCTTTTAGGAAGAAAAATGATGTGCAGTATTGTTTTGGTTTGGCTTTTTAATTTCTTTTTTTTCTGGGGTGAACCAGAATAGTGTTTGAAGTTAAGTCAATACTTGGGAAGCAGGTATCAGAGGTACAAACGTGATGCAATCCAATGAGATATGGTTGGAGAGGGTGAGGGAGGACAGCAGAGATGGTGAATAACCTTCAGAGGAATAACTCTGGGGGCCATAACCTCAGATCAGAAAAGACTTAATACTTAGAGAAGCCAAAGGGGAAGTAGAAAATGTCAGAGGCATTTGAGAGGGGCAGGTTATGATCGGTTCCCCAGCCACCACTTGGAGATAAGCTTCTCTTTAGGAAAGAATCAGCAATATTTAAAATTTATGTGATGTGCATAAAATAAAATGCTTTGTCAGCTGATCCCTCAGCCAAATGTAAAACGTAGGCAAAAGCTTTTCAAAGCCTCATAATCTTTTAAATTATAAATCAATGTTTTTACATTGTATTGAAATTACGATAAACTCCCGGCCTTTGTGATAAGCTACCACAGAAAGGACTAGAAGCCAGCAAGTATTTCTTGCTAATAATCTCAGAAGAAACTCCTAATTCTTTCCCAAAAGACTGAGAAAATTCCCAAATTCTGTTCAAACTGGTGTAGATAATTCTGATGCTTTGGTTATATAGGGAATAACTCTTTAGGTAAAGGTTAAAAGATTGGTGATTAAAAAACACTCAAAATTATATTAGTTTAGCAAAATGAAACAAGTCACACTATGAAACAGAGAAACTGTGCAGTCTAATTTCTCTGTCCCAAATAAAATGTGAGAAGTAAACTAATTGCCTAATGGAATAAATGCAGAGCTAAAAACTCTTGTTTTGTTGCAAATTTCATGATTTTGTGATGTATTTCATAGAGCCATAGCTCATATAGAGTCATGATTGTGTGAGAATTTTTGCTTATTAGCATATCAAGTTAGTCTGAATTGCAGGGAAACTGAAAATATGCTCTAAAACCTCAAGAAATACAAAGCAAAGGGAAAAAACCCTCCAAATTATCTTTAGGAAAAAAGATAATGTGGGGTTTTCTAAGCTGGTCATACAACTTCAGGGTATATATCTGAGTGCTGTATTTGAGTAAACTGTATTTGAGTGCTATGTTTCACCACCAACTTCAAAATGATTATCCAACCTCAAGAGAAATATTTGCTAAGTAATATGACCAGGTCAAGATGAAGGTGATTCCACTGCATGACTTCACTGCCGTGTGACTTTACAGGCATGTAACTTAAAACTTCATTCTTGCAAATAAACAATTTCTTTTTTTTTTTTTTTTTTTTTACTATTTATGAGGTGAACCTGGAAAGCATCTGATCTCCATCCTCCTGGGGTTTTTTTTGTTTGTTTGTTTCATATTGGGAAACTGTTGCCACTTGTCCCTTGATATTCTCTTCCTAGATGAAATATAAGTTCTTCAGTCCTTCCTTATACTTAATGTTTTGTAGCTCTGTATAATTTTTATTGTTCTTCTGCTGTTTACTTCTTTTAACACGTGATGATCAAATTAGGTAGAATACTCTGGATGAGACCTTGCCATTGCAGAATTGCACAGAATAACTGCTACTGTGATGAAGGAATGATGCTCAGATTTTTAAGGCGAACCACAAGGACCTTTGCCCTCTTGCAGCTTAATGATATTGACATGTATTTTGTTTGTCATCTGCTATAACCCCAGATCCATTTAAGTTAATCTATGTTTTGTAATAGTACAAAAACTGAAAAAAAAAAATAAAAAAATTATTTATTTTTTTCAACTGAGATGGCTTAAAAATAAGCAAATTCAATTTAACTCTGTCATAAAAGGGGGGGGGGGGGGGGGAGAGAGAGAATTAGTTTTTGGGTGGAGAGCTTTTATTTCTAGTTTCATCCCAAAGCAAATTTTTATGGCTGTTATAAACCCCTGAAAATTGCAGTTCATAATGGAAACATTGGCAGACCCTGAACGGCGCCGCTGTGAAGTAGTATGAAGCTTTAAGTTTTTCCACTTTTAGACCTGGAATAAAACTAAATTACAACACTTTCCATACAGGCATTTGATTTTCTCCTCAGTAATTTCTGCTGGATCTGTCCAGTATTTCCTGATTCCCTATGTTGCCATTGGACTTTTTCCTATTGACTAGGCAGTTCGTTTCATTCAATCAGTACACTTACAAATGGAGATGATACTAAAACAAAGTGTTGTTTAGTGGAGTAGAGGATGCTAGGAAATGTAATGGTGATTTGAGGAAAGTTACAGTGCAGATTTATGGAAGAAATTTACAGGAAATGGGGCTGGAACGAGTGTTACGGGACTCGCAAAACACGTGAAATGATAAGGGTCCCTACAATGTTCTGCAGAATAGAAATGTTCTTCCAGACTCCATCCAAACCCACTGTCAAAGCGGATGCAAAGGCACTCTAAGAAGAGAATATCAACATTGTTTTCCTTTCCCAAGGCAGAAGAAACAGAGCGGCAATGTAATTTTTCATTTTTCAGTATGCTAGGGTATTCCAACAGGAGCAATTTTATCTAAAAGTGGATGTGAAAGGAAAAGGCAGAATAGAAGTCAGCAAGTGGACAGGGCTTTTTTCTGGAATTATTCCTGGAGTCATTTCTCATACTGGCGCAGGCTGCAGGAAACCAAAGATCAACATGTGGGTTATTTATATCCATTTTCTAAATTACTTCAGTGCAAATGATCTGTTTAGCTACTTCAGTCCTTAGGGCAAGAGTTGCAATGGCACTCTTGGCCTTCATGGTATTCCTCTAACAAATTATGGAACCAGGGCATAAGCAAGTAACGTATCCTTGCTTTTCTGCATTGGGTCCCTCCTTGAAGATGAAATTTTTTTGTTTATTATTATTGTTATTGCATCCCAATGGGTCTGTGGTGGTTCCTGGCACGAACAACTGAGGGCTATGATATATTCCTAGCTGGTTTGTATTTAGCTGCCTTGTCGAGGCAGATTTGCCTTCAGCCCTGTGACAATTCCCAAGGCTTTTGAGGACTTTGGCATGTGGATGTGCTCACTGTTTCTGGAGTTCTCCATAGGCAGCAAGTAAATTTCTTTGGTCTGTAACGGGAATGATTCTAAAACAAGATATGGGAGATGGATGCCTGAAAATTAGCCTTAAGGTCATAGTTAAAAGTGCCATCTCTGTCCCTGGGGTGACTGAGAATCATTTCCAAATAGTGAATTAACATAGGTTGGATTAGCATTCCCACTGAAGGCTTTATCTATGTCCATACTATTTCTGTACTTGCCTTTTCATGAATGTAGGAACAAAGCCTGCAGTCTGCTGTAGTGAAGAATCCAATTGTTCTTTCCTTATCAACTAGAAAACTTTGTGCCTTTATGGGGGAATTATAGTAATGACACTGAGCAACTAAGAAACTGGGCAACTCTGCTTTTCCTTATTTTTCTCCTTTCTCTACTGCAAAATAAGTGGATTTGAGCATAAAGCATCTCCAAAACACAGTTCCATCTAAAAAAATTTTGGATCCAGACAGGAGATACAAACACCCTCAGCCAGATGTGGCTGAAGATTGTACCTGTTACCAGAAGTTAAAAGTAGCTGTAGCTCTTTACTGGATGGAAGCAGATGCAAGCTCCACAATCTGCTGCAGGAAAGGTTAGTTCTTTAGCTTTCACTGAGAAGCTGAGCTGTTCCAGTTGATTTTGTAGATGAATTCTGAAAAACTCTGTGTAGTGTTGAGTGATAAAACTGAGCAAGTCCAGAGGTGACCCACCACGGTGATTAGGAAGCTAAAGCATGAGAGGGGCTAGGAGTTGCTGAGGAAACAGGGTTTACTTCTATGGGATTCTATTTAGTGGACAGGTACAGTTGGACTCTATGATCTCAAAGGTCTTTTCCAACCAAATGATTCTATAATTCTCCTTAGTCTGGAGAAGGCTATGGGTGGTTGAGGGGATCCAGTTGTCATCTTCCACTATCCAACGGAAGCTTTTCGAGGAGATAGGTAGGATCAGACTCTCTCACCTCAGCAAAGGGACAAGAGCTGGTGATCACAAGCTGGAATGAGGGAAATTGTGTTTGGATATGATGAATGGGTTCTGCATTGTGAAAGTGGCTAACCACCATGAAATGTCTCTGCTTGGAGGTTTTGAAACCTCACCTGGACCTGATCTTACTTTGAAGCTGGCACTGCTCTGAGGAGGTTGGAACAGGTGACTTCCTGAGGTCTCTTCCAACCTATTTTTTTCTATGAATCTGAATTAATGTTACCAGAGGTAGTATCAATATGGAAGACAAAAAAAAAAAAAAAGAGTACCAGAATTGAGGATTTGAGAAACTGGTATATATCTATATGATCTATATTTCCAGCTGTTTACTTTTAATGGTTTTGTTTTCCTTTTGAAAATAAAATCAGGAATAGTCTTAAAGTGATAAATACAATTACAATCAGAAGAGATTAATATTTTTAGTTCATATTTTTTCCAAAAGTAAAAGATCATTATAAAAGAGTATAGTTCTGTTGCAAAGCAGAGAACAACTGTAGTGGTGTGTGTGTGTGTGTGTGTATATTAAATATATATAAATACATTTTCAGTCTCTTAATATACATCATTTTGCATTTTAAAAATTGTGAGGATAGAGTTGTCATACAGGATATTTTGGAAAACGGAGCTCTCAAAAACTTATATAGCATTATGAAAAGCTAAGGCAATTTACACTTAGTACTGACTTATTTTGCTTCCTTCAGCTAAAGCGCAATTGTGGTAGGCAAGAAATGTGAAGAACTGGCCTTTTGCTAATGTATCACCTGCACAGCAATCAAAGTCTTGTCACTTTGCATTGGCTTTACTTTAAAGCTTACCAAAAAGGTTGCCTGCCCTGTAAAACACTCTAACTTGACCAGATGAATAAGCAACCAGTGACACAATAATTGGTGTTCCACAGTGCTCTTTGGGAAGCCTCTCTTGTGCAGGAAGCCAGCAGACAGGTTGGGGATCAGAAACCAGGTCTTCTCTGTTCTGGCCTAGTCCAACTCACTTTTCTCTGTCCTGCTCAGTGCATTTGTTGTTAATACAAGACCCAAAATCAACCAAAAGCAGATAAACTTGTGTTATAGGATTGTGATTGTTTTTAAACACTGATAAGGGCACTTTTAAGATCAGCTTTTGATTTGTAGCTGTTTACATTTGGAAGAGACTGAGAGATGCTAATGTCCCTTCTGGCATTTGTAGCTATTTTGCTTTCTGAAGATTTGTGGGTTTTACATGGTATAAGATCAAGGAATAACAAAGCTGTGACAGACAGGATTGCTGCTGAGGTACAGAATGAGTCTTTTGGCGCCAAACACGTTGCTTACTTTGCAAGTCAGTGTCTGCTCACTCCAGTAACTCCTTTTGCACAAGGGTCATCACTTCAGATGTAAGATTCTGGGGAAAAAAAAAAAATAACAAAAAAACACCCCCCCAAAAAACCTGAACACACAGTTGGGTTACATCTGTGAGTGGATAAAAGAAGGCTCTGAGCTAGGATTTCTTTTCTGCTCAGGTAGGCTTTTTCCTGTGCCATAGATGTCCTCACAAGACAAGCAAACATAGTCTCTGTTGTTAAGCCAAAAGGAGCAGATAAATCTGACAAACGTCGCTTTTCTGCTGTTTTTTGCTTCTTGGTTTATAAAAGGTCACAGTGTGAACCACTTCAATGCTTTCCACTGTTTTCTTTTACATTTTATAGTGCTTGCATGATCTCAGTGAGGGAGCATATTTATTGTGCATGCCATTCAATTTAGATTCAACTGCAGCACACGATTACAGCAACTTAGAGGAAAAACTGGAAAATAAGTCCCTGATGTAAAACTGGTAACTGAGCCAAAACAGTAGTGCCAGTTATTTCAGTGCCTCACACAGTGATTTACGAATTCACTGCAAACACGTTTAACGATTTATTGGGACAACTGTGCATATTAACCAGCTCTCTCAAAACCTTGGATGCAGACTTCTTTTGATGATAATTTTTCCTTTTAGTATTTTACAGAGAGCCACTAGAAGGTGACAGTAGGGAAAGCTTGTGTTTGCATCATACTTTTCAGTGCCACCCATGAATTTATCCCTTCAGTCTCCACTGTATTATTTTATTTGGGAAAATATATGCAATGTCTCATGGAAGAATGAATACCTACATGACTGATCTGAATGCTATAGATATTTAGTAAGCTGACACATAACCCATTTTTTTCTGCACACATGTATTGCACAAGCATGCTGAAGAGCATGAGAAGTAATTTGTAGCTGGCATCACTGGTTGTCTTCCAGCTTTTGTCTTTTTCCTGATTTGCACAGATTAAATCTGCAGGATTTACAAGGAAGGACACAGCTGAATGGAGGATGGAGGGTTGTAAGTAAGGACAAAATAGTTTTTAAGAAATATCTGCCAACTTCCTGACCTCATAGCAGCTCACACACAGATAGGTTCCTTTTATTTTAGGCAGGCATTTACTTAGCTTTATAATAGTTTTTATCACAAGCCCCTTGTCCAGGAAAGATATTTCCAAACTGTGCTTGTGTTGCCAGTAAATGCAGAAGCTCTTTCAAACCATGTATAAGACACCAAAATACCTTTTTCCTAGAGAATATTACAACTGCTATCTTCCTATTAAAGCTGCAGTGAAGAATGACTAAATGGCACCTACAGAATTTTCAAAGGTAAATGGAATTAAGGAGAGCTCCATGTTATTTCTTAATGTTCAGTTTAGATGCTGAGAGATGCCATAGCTCAGATTTTTTTAATCCAATAAAGATTAGAAGGATTACCTATATGATGGTAAGGTAACACAAAGCAAAATGCCAGCACAAAGTAGATAGTAAGAGCTCTCTAAGGGCTGTAGGAGGAAGGTGGAAGTAAAGACTTGTTTTCACACAGTGTGAAAGCTTGATTTTATCATCCCATCTGGCTGGTTACCTGAAAATAAGGTAGATACCATTAAAAACACTTCAGAAGATACTCTTATACTCTTATTTTTGTAAATGTTCGATAGGGCTTGGGTGGTAACAACAGTAGAAAAGATCTCTTTACTCTCACTGCATACATACTGCATGTGTCTAGGGCTCAAGTATCTCAATCCTGTTGCGTATCTATTTTTAAAAGCTATATTTTTTTTTATAACTTACAGAGTCTCCAATGCACATTTATGTGCTACAATGAGGTAATTTTTCTGGATAATTGGGAAAGTTAAGTAATTGCTTGAAAAAGTAAACATTTCTTTTAACATCCATGAAGCAAGTCTTAGAGCCGTTTGATACCTATACTCCTGAAATTAAACAGTGGTTTACATCAACATGAAATCCATCTTGAGCTATCCTATGATGTCATGTGGCACTGCCAGGGCATGTGCAGGCTACTTCAATACCCTTCATTCATGACGAGGAGCCTCATTGCAATTTCGCTTTTCCCTTAGACAGCAAAAGGCAATATATAAAATGTGGTATCCATATGATGTGTATTATTTGTAGTGTACCTGTTGACAGCTTAAGATACCAGTGGGACAGACTGGCAGAGTTTTCTCTGTCTTTTATTGCCTTTATGCTCTCCAAAGCATGACTTTGTGGCTTTAAAGTAATTTACCTGTTGTAAACAGAATTATCTTGGTCTGTGTCTAGGCTTCTTTATTTTGTGTGGTTTGGGGTCATAATTTCCTATTTCAGCCCTGCTAGTGATTGCAACTTTTACGCTGATATGCCCAGCTTTTCTGGGGTGCTTTAGTACCTTCTTCAGTAGAATTTCACTTAAAAGTTTCCTAATTCATCAGTCTCTGGATAGTATTTAACTATAAGATCAAGATTTGTCTTTGCATGTCAGAAATGTTGATTCTGGAATTACTGCTTCTAATGTAGCATCACAATCTAATTGCTTCTTTGCTTCCCCCCACTCTATAGTTTTTACTACCTTATGTCATTTGCCAAACTCTTAGACTCAAGCTCCTTCAGACAATAGTCATCTTTTTCTTATCTCACAGTTTGATGACCCAAACTCTGACTGGAATGGCAGTTAACTATTTCTACTCTGGTTATTCCCAGTAAACAGTAGTATTTGAGTCACTGAGACAAATATATGTGGGTAGCAAAAAGCCAAATACTAGTTTGATAAGAGAAGATCAAAGTTTGTGATCTGAAGATGAAAAGAGAAACAGATTTTAAATTTTGTTGCATTAAAAATGGATGCACTGCATAGGACAAAGAAATAATCTGGTCTCAGAGGCTGAGATTCTGCATAATTTTGTAGACAGTGGTTTCAGTTACAGTATGAAAGCTAAGAACAAATAAAGAGTTGTGGCGCTTTGACAGTGTACAAAAATAAGAAATCCAGATGACTTACCACAAAGGCCAGTGAAGGAGAAGCACAGCAGCTGAGCTTGTGTCATCATTCTTGACAACAGGGAGCAAAAAGTGAGAGAAGAACCAGAAAACAAATCCCAGAAGGGAATCTTCAGCAGAAGTTACTGATAAACTCAGCCCTCCAATGGGTGGTTAGATAGCCTGTAATACTTCAGGGGAAGCTGACATGTCCATCAGTTCCTTAGTCTCTTTAATTAGCTCTGATTACTTCTTAAGTTGTTATTTGGAAGCTTTGACTGCATTTGAATTCTTCTTGACAAGCCTGGATGTAATAGACAGTTCTTGATTTGTATGCTTCGTGCAGCTTCAATTACTTTAGCCAAGGGAGTCAGAAAATCACAGGAGTTCAACAAGTCTGGGTGGATCTCTGCTGGTAACAGAAGTGAGTCACTTTAATTTTGTTTTTCTGAAATATCTGCTATAGACTAAATAAGATTGTGTCTCCCTTGGAACTAGCTGATTTCTCACATCGCTTTCAAACCCCTGCATAGGTTTATCTTTCAAATCTACATGTTCCCTCAAAAACATTAATTAGATTTGCCACTGTACCTTACCGTACTTCTGTAACAATCTGGTATGATGCTGAATTTTTTTACCAGCAGTTAGCATTAGTGGGGCGACTCTCAGAGTTGGATGTTTTCTTCATTGCTTGACCAAAACCAATTTTAATTTTGACCTACTGAATAGTTTTACTGGGGAACAATATTTATAACTAAAATACACTCATCCACTCTTAATTAACCTTCAAAGCAGTAAAGTCTGTAGAACAGGATCTTCTATGTTGACTAGTCGCACTCCCTCCTATCATTAAGTTGTGGTGCAACTTATATATTTAAAATAAAGCATTGACAACCACAAAAGCATCACTGTAGACCATATGGTGGTGGTGATGATCCTCATACTGAATGTGCATCTCATTAGTTTCCACTCATTCTAGGGATGATTAGGACCTCAATTTTAAAAATGGCCACAGAAGGCTTCCTTAAGTTTGGTATGTGTCCTTTTACCTCCTTATTACATCTAGAGGCCAGTTCAGACATGGCCTTAGCCATGTTTGATTTTGGCTTTCATTTCTCTTTCAGTCTGTGATAGTCTGTTTTGTGTTAAAGTTTATGATGTCAAGTCTGTATTTTGTGCTTTCCTCAAAGACAAATGGCAGTCACAAAGGAATCTTTAGCAAATTTCAATATCTTGATTTGATATGTGAAGTTTTGAAACTTTTCAAAAGTTTCCTGTGTCAAAAAACCTCTCTCTAGGAAAACAGTGGAGGTCTAAACACCAGAGTAGAAATTGATGTCTCCTCGGGCTTTGATGCAATAAATCAGGAAAGAGGGGAACAAAGGGCAAGAGGCTTTAAAAAGAAAAAAGTTTAAAATTATCAAAAAATATGATTCAGTCGATTTTCAAGACTCCTCTGAGATGGATGACTCCCTGAGAATAAAAATGAAAATAACCAGGACCCATAAAGATGTTTAAAACCTCTTTTGCATAGTAATAACTGCAATTACAAGTCATGCCTCTGTATTTTCTGTTTCTACACATGTAAAAATGTGTTCATAATCCATTTATTCATTCAGACACCAATCAATCCTGACTTACATACTGACCAAGCAGTTTTCATAAAAGCTGTGTTCATGAGCACCAGAGAGCCAAATAGAAAACTTAGTTTTGGATTTTTCTGGGGAGGGGTTTTGTGGGTTTGGTTTTTTTTTTTAACAAGTTGTGTTTTTAATCCTACAGACATGAGAAGAGTGTTAACAAAGAATTTATTACAACACTTAAGGGTATATATTTAACTTAGGGGCAATATGTAATTTTTTCCCCAGAAGAAATCCCAGAAAAAATTATCTTCCAAATTATGGTCTAGCTAATTTCTAATCAGTCTTCTCCAGATATTTTTATAGTTCATTTAAAGACCCGGAATTAATCAAATCTTGAGAGAAACTGTGCTAGCTCTCTCGGCACAGAATAAAGTTTGCTTATTAACAATTACAGTCTTTGAAGAACAGCCATATCCTGACTCAGAGCAGTCAGATCACTGATCAAAATATAAGTGTTTTCCCATGCTCTGTGGGTAGCCCCCCGGCTGTGCAGGCTGCCTGCAGAAGAAGCTGCCCCAGGTGCTTTGTAACCACATCTGCAAACTACTCCAACTACAGCAATACTGGTACAGGAGGGAAGTAAGTGCCTGAAGTCAGATGTAGAATTCCACTACCTTGAAGTTTGGTTGCTTTGCCCTGCCCTTATTATACATGAGCAACTGGATTTTGGGGTTGTGTTTTTTGTTTGGTTGGGTTTGGGTTGGTTTGGGTTTTTTTGTTGGTTTTTTTTTTGTTTTTTTTTTTTTTAGGAGGGGGGGAGGGGGAGGGGTGGATTTTTGTTGTTTTGTTTTGTTTTTTTCCCCACACATGCTTTTCATCCCAAAGAGGGCAGGAATGATTTAGAAATCATTCAAGAACTTCACTATGAAAATGTTTAACTGCAGAATTTTCTTTCAGAAATGCCTGTTTTTCTTTCACTTTTTGAAGTGCAGATTATTATTTTTATGTTCCTTGTTAAGTTGCTAGCCACTTTTCATTACTAACTCATTATCAAGGTTCAGTTAAAAATTTACTTCGGCTCTTAGAGAAAAATAATGTCTTAAAAATTTAGCCAAAGAATGAAACAATGCACCTTGCTTCTTGTGTGAACAAAATGTTCTCAGTTGAATTTGTATTATTTTTATGAATCTTATTTTTTTATTTAGATTAAGAAGAATATTAATGTTTGGTTGGAATCTGTTTGCCTTTTAACTCTTTTTTTCTTTGCCTTTTAACTTTTTTTTCTTAAGTTCAGCTGCTGACATAAGAAGAGAGCTGGATGCAGAATGGATTTTTGACTATTACTGTGCAACTACCTTAACTCAGATGAATCCCTGAACTTGTTCCAAACAATGCTGCTGTTGGAGCATTGCAAAATCAGTAAGCAAAACTTACCTTCCAAATCCTGGCCCCAGCTAGATGAAGTATAAAGCCAAAAACAAGTATTAAATTGCTTAGGATAGAAGTAGTTAATCAGTTAAATACAGGTCTGATTAGGACCATGCCCATTTCATCTTATACAAATAGTTTTCAATGAAGTTAAGGATTCACAGTTCTAAAAATACATATAATGTAAGGAACTGGTTGATATCCTTTAAACTTTTTGGGGAAGCTTTCAACATTTCTTGCTTCACTAGATTTCAGTAAGAGAAGGAACAATGCCATTGTGAAGGGTGCTAGTGAGACAGCATCAAAACTGCACTACACAACTCTGGTCATCTGTGCTCTGGAAAGATTAACTAAATTAAAGCATGTGTCCTCTGTGAAGGTTGTCCAGTACAGAAAAATGACTGATCTATGTGAGCCAGTCATGGGGATTAAGGAGAAAGGAAAGAATTACTTAATCTAAAGGATACTCTTGGCCCATGAACAAATGAGCTTGAACAATTCATGAATAAATGAAGCTTTCAGAAGAAAGCTAAGTATAGGGTCTGGAACAGTCTTGTAGTCAGGAGAAATGGGTGAAACACTGACCTACTTTCAGTTGGAGCATGGTTAGTTATGAAAGAAGCTTGTATAATGCAGTTATTGAGTGGCCCAAAGAGCCCAGGAGGTCCCTCCACAGCCTGTGTTCCTGTGTTGCAGCGAGCACAAAAACAGCAGCATCGTAACAGGGATGTCAATGACTATCGCTTTCCTCCATGTTGTCATTGCTTTGCATATGCATCTTTATTCTTCTTTGATTAAACAAAAATCAAATCAACAAAATCTCTGCACTTCAAACATTTTGACTGTAAAGTATTTGAAGAAGAGAGCAAGAAACAAAACTATTTGTTGAAATAAGATTTCTTTTCCCTCTCAAGTTTTTCTCTTCCTTGTGCACATTTGTTATCTCGCCAAAAACCTGTGTTGTTGGTGAAATGTTCTCAGTTTTTACTAAGGTGAAATAAAAGAAAAATAAGGTCTCAAAGGTATTTGCATAATCTGACTTTTTTAGATATTCTAATTTTTTGAGATTGTGAAATCAAAACTTTATAATCTGATTATGATGACTAAAATTAAATTTGCACTGTGGATGACAGCCATTTTAATCTATTATTGCAGGTACATTCTGTCTAATGATCCTAATCCACTTTCTCATTGAGTAAATGGCAGGATCACAAATTCAGTTATCTGCAAAATTCTAATTAACACTCTTCAAAGCGATTTTAGCTGAAGCCAAGCATTAGTTGGGCACAAGGAGGGATTAATAGGCATAGCTTTTTGTCTATAGCAATAAAGTCATTCAGGGGAGATCAGAAGTACAGTAGATTAGCGTCTCCATTATGTGCCTGCCTCCTTTCTGAACAAACCTCCAGTCAGGGCAATAAAGCAGGCTTCAGTCCCCATTGCTGTTCAGCTGAAGGCCATGTCAGGGCACATATATCAGCTTTCCCAAAGCAGTAACAACACATTAGCTCATTAGTAGCTTCATACAAAACAGATCTGGAGCCTCTCAGTGAATAGTATATAGCTGCCTTTGTGTAGCCAGGATTTTGACAAAGAAATATAAAGTGTTCCTTAAGCTGTAAAGAAGGAGCGAGACAATGACAAAGAAGAGACAATAAAACACATGGTATATCCAGTTAGGTCATTGCCATAAACCTTCTGTGATTAAGTCTCTAAAAAAAAATCCATAATATCCTAAGACAGACACCCATATGTTTAATTCAATGATTTTAAGTAAACTAATTCCCTTAGGCCCTGGGGGCTGAAATCACATTAGATTTCTGTGAGACTGAGGTTTTTAAGTGTGACTGTCCTTTTTTTTAAAAAAGGGGATTTTAACATAGTCAATTTAAAATAAATAAAATAAAGGTGAAAATGGTTTTCAACTCAAAATGTTACCTTGCTGTCCGTGGAAGGCAGGAAATTTTGGTTGAGGTAGAGACACAGGGTATTTTGCTTATTACAAAATATTTTGAGATCTTTTATGTGGAGAACAGTTAATCCAGTTTTTATGGATTAAACTTTATGTTTAATCTGCAAAAGAGACAGAAATAGTGGGATCCCAATGAAAATTTCTTTCTGAGAAATAATTCATATATGGCTATGCACTTTTGAAAAGCCTACTCAGACATGTCTACATCTTTAGAAAAGCATTTTAAAACCTTTGAAACTTAACTCTAATATATTAAAAATCTAGTTCCCATCAGACACTATAAATTTCCATGGAAATGTAACATTAATTTTATGTATGACCAGAAAGCCAGATGCTTGCTACTTTCCTCAGAAGACATACCTCCCTTTGGCACAAAACATTTGCTGCAAGCATATATTTAACACTGCAAGCAAATTTAGCTGTCACAAAGTCTGATAAAAAAAAAAAAAAAAAGCAACATCACATTCGTGCAAATCTGACAGCCTTGGCAGGAGTTTAATTCTAAAGTGCTGCTGGTAAAGAAAAATCCATTTAGGTGATACATATTGTAAAGCGTCCACCTCATGGAGTACTCCCAAAATGTAAAGGCTGAAACTGATCAAGGTAGTATAGCATCATGAATTATCTTACAATGAAAAAAGTTTAAAAAAAAAAGTGTTCATTTACTTTAGTTTGCCCTGTCTTCTCAGCTGTGCTTTTTAACAATAGCAACTGAAAGGAAATAGTTTACTGTGAACAGGTACATTGCTGACAAAAGCTGGATTAATGAAAAACAAAAAAATGCATTCTTTATATAGAAACTGGAATTTCATGTTCTTTCTGAAGACATTACAGAAACACAGGGTGACATTTGAAGATATTCATCCCTCAACTATGTGAATGAATTCCTACTGTCGTGGGACTGGATTAAGGGTTGGAATTTATTGTAAAGGCTCTGAACGTAAATTTTTATTTATTTATTGCTTGCCACGGGGTATTTTGAAAGTAAGTGGTGAGTACAATGGAAAACAACTTGAAGCAACCACAGCCAGTCATCCAAAACCCAGAAGGTTTGCCCACTGAATTCTCTCCTGTTGCCAGTTTCTGTGAGCACGAACATCTGACTTTAGTCATTTCCTGAGCATTTGTCTAGTCTGCAAGGCAAGCTGTATGTCTCAGTTTAGCTATTCATTGTGGACCTTTCTGTTTGGTTAAAGAGGATACCTAAGCTGTGTTTAATAAGACTTTATCAGTTTGAACTCTTCATAGAGTCCTCAGTTGTGAGAGGGGACTACACATACAACTTTAATACTGATCATAAAGTAGCGATGATAAAACATGAATAACACCTTCCACCTCATACGTGGTAGGTTTCATCTGACCTTTGCTCAAAACTGTTTTGCTCCTTTTCTTTTATACCACTATTAATCTGTTGATTTTAACAACATTTGCACAAGGTAGATATTATCGATAATTTGCAGACAAGGAAAATATAATACAGATGCTGCATCTCCTCCCTCTTGGGAAATACCCGTAACTTGGTTACCAGTGCTGCTATTATCCGAGGAAATTTTACAAAATTTCCCGATAGAATAAACACACTAAGTGACTTGTCCATGAGTCACTGGAAGAATTAAAAGTTTAAACCAGGAGCCTTGTTACAGCTCCATGTACTAACCTTAGGCAGTGCCTACCACCATATTTATTTGATCAATTGCTGAAATCAAATGATAATTCTTTTCCAAAATAAGTATCATAAGGCTTATTTTTAAGTGCTGTAGCACCATTTTCTTCCTGCATAGAAATTTTAAAGAAGGACACCATCCCTTCTTATCTGGAACAAGATTTCATTCAAGATGCTGTGTTTACTACTCATTCTTTTCCCATTTTGTTTGTTTTGATTTTGGTTTTAGTTCATTTTGTTTTGGTTTGTTGGTTTATTTTAAATAGATATTGACGTCCCTGTGGCACAATAGCTAATATATAATAGCTTTGAAATATAAAGTATTATAGCTTTGAAAGTTATAAAGTATAAAATAAGTAAGTTAATTATTAATTAATAATAATTATTATTAATTATTAATTAATAATTATTAATAAGTTATAAAATATAAAGTATAATAGCTTTGAAATTTAAAGTATTCTAGTGAGCTGGGAAACAGCAAGCTCTTGGGTTCTGCTGTTTTGTTTTGGGTTTGTTTTTAATAGCACATTACAAATTCTGTCTTTCAGAAAAGTCTGATTAATTTTAAGTACATTTTTATACTTATACAGAAAATATTAATTCATTAATATATTTTATATCTCAGAATTACTGATGAGTAATCCTCAGGAATTTTTTTCTAGGTAAACATACAAGACTTTTTAATCTTAAAAAATGTTCTCATTTTTAACCTCTTACCCCTAACCTGAAGTGTCCATCATATAACTCATCCAGTCACTGTGTCTGCCATTCCTTTAAAACTCCTTTTATGTCAGGCCTTCCAGAAGTGTCTTCTGAAAAGTGTCTCTGCAAAGTGGAAAACTTGTATAATCAGCTCAGCCTATATGTATAATTGAGCTAGAAATATTATATACTTTTTTTTTGTAGATTCACTTGCCTAAAGTACCTTGAAATTAATTTTTAAATGCTGTAATGGTATTTTTCATTCTGAACCTAGACAGAAACCAATGGTGAAAACAATCTGAGGTTTCAGAAGTTGATAAAACAGGATCTGCCTCCCCTTAAGCATCACCAGTATTCAGAATAAAACTGAAACATAATCATCACCTTATTGTCATTTCAATGCCATAACTTCCTAGATGTGTTCAGGTTTGGTTTTTGGTTGTTTTTTGTTTTGTTTTGTTTTTTTAATTTTCACCAGTTGACTCAGAGTGACATTGGACAATATAACCACCACCCTTTATTAAGATGTAATTATAAAGGAAAAGCCTGATTCACCTTCTGGTGCAGCCAGTAACAGTTCAGGAACAGGAAGAATCAGGTATAAATGAGGAATAAAAATAACAGGCTAGTGGGAACTGATTAAGGACAGAAAAAAAAAATCCCAACAAAAACACCCCCAGAATCTAACTGTAATGACTTATTTTCATCCTACTGCCCCCCTTCAAACAATTTTAATATAAGAAGAAAAAAGTCCTTTCTTCCTCTCCCATTCCCCAACAAGGAAATGTTTCCACTTTCAGGAAAGTACAAATCAAGGCCTAAAAGCTCCTGCCTGAAAGCAGAAGTTGGAATATGTCGTGGGAGCTGTAATTTGCTCATCACAACCCAGTTCTCTTCCATAAATCAGGATCTGCAACTGGATTATATCACCCATAAAAACCTTGGCCAGAAGTTTCAGGGTGAACATCTTTCCCCTCCTCCTGAGTGGAGACCATGCTGGAGAGCACTTTGGTAGTAAATAAATACAGAATACAGGTTGCTCAGCTGACTCTCCAGCTTTCTGCTGAAAAGCAGGTAGAAATGTCAAAGTTGGACTGGAGAGTGGGAGGCCAGAACAAGAAGGGAGAGTTTGGAGTTGGGTGTATTTTTGCAGTAGTCAGGGCAGAGAGTGAAGAAGGGAGGATATAAAAAGAAAAAAGCATCCTGTCTTCTCTGAACCCACAGAAACAGACTTAAAATGTGCTTTTGCATGTTCACCAAGGTCCTGTCAGTACTGTTTTGTAGCCATACCAAACTCCTTGAATCCCCTATATGGCCATTCAAAACTTGTGGCAGTGAGAATCTGTTTCAAACAAGTCCAAAAACTGCATTTGTATTTGCCAACCTGAAGGAACTGCTTTGCCTCTGTTTGCTTCCACCAGGGTACAGATCAGATATACACAGGCAGCATGGGCAGTGGAAGCTTGGTGTGAAGCCTAGGTCCCAAGCCCAGAGTTGCAGGGTCTACAGAGAACCTCCCAAAGATCACTAGTCATGGCTGCACTCTTCATTTAACCACTTAGAATGGCAACTGGTACTAAACCCACCAAATTACTGTATACTAGGAAATTCAGAGTGTCTTTCCTCAGTCCTATTATGACAAATTTTTGCTCCTGTGATCAAAATGATTCAAAGACTGACTGCAGTTTAAACAGAGGAATTAAAAAAAAAAAAAAAAAAAAAAAAAAAGAGAGACCAACAGTAAAGGGGAGAACCATGGTGGCAAAGTACTTCCTGAAGAATAAAAGCCAAAAGACAAGTTAGCAAGTGCAGACTGCCACACCAGTGGCACATCTCTCCTTCCCAGCAGTGAATGCAAAGACAAGCCATTCTATTTCCAGCAGTTCAAAATCTCTACCAGGAGAGTAAAAAGCCAAGAAATTGTTTACAAAGACATCCTTTGCCAGAAGAGTGTCTGGATGATCTCAGCAGATCCCCTCTAATGCCTCTGACGTTCTGTGTCTGAGCTCTAATAGAGGTAGGCAGGTAGATGCCTTCTGCTCAAGCAAGTTTTGTTCACAGCATCTTAGGCTTACCTATTAAATTTAATGCCTATGGATCTTTAAGGTTTACTTCTTTACCATAGTTGTATTATTTTGTTAAATAATCTTCATCACCACAATTATTCTTATAAAGAGAAAAAGAGATTATTGTTAAACAGGCCTAGATACTGATGGTAGGTGTAGTTAGAGCTGGGAATGAAGAAATCACTATGTGAGGAAGTTTTGAGTTTGGTGTTGTTGGGTTTTTTTAAGATAGTTATGGGTTATTTGATTTGATTAGCAGGAGTTGAATAATCTGTTTATTTGACAGCATATTTTAAAAGACCTTTGAGAGCAGATCACTGAATGAGTTGGATGGAGGCCACCCCTTGTCTCTAAAGCAGATGGATGGTTGGGAAAAAATACATTTAAGACAAGTTTCCTGTGCCTCCATTTGGGAGGAAAGGAGGCCCCCAGTGGACACAACTTTCAACCCCATAAGCATATTTTTGCCTAAGCAGGACAAATTTGAGCATGAGTCAGAGGGGGTAACATGAGATTAAGGTCTCTGAAACAAATACATGACTAACTTCTATTATTCATTGGCCTTTTGTTTTTCCATTGTTTTATATTAACACTTTTTCATTTTAATAAAAGTAGGAAATATTTTTAATGAAAAGCAACTTTGCTTATCAAAAACTAAGATGTTTATTCAAAAACACAGAAAAGAAACATATCAACTTAAAACAAAAAAAACCTCAGCAAGACCAGATTTGTAAAGCCATGACAAGTTAGTGGAACACTGTCATATTGAACCTCTGCTTTTTTCTGAAAATAGTTCTAAAATTTGGCAACCAACTGTAAAGAAAAACTGAAGACTTCCTATTTCCCAATAGGAGCAGAGTGCCCTAGCTTTCAAACACCTAAACAGAAAAGTGACAATCCTTTTACCCAGTTAATAGGTCTGTTGATTTCTTACCATCCTCTCTCCCTTCAGAGAAAGGGCCATCAATCCACTGCAGTCACTGTCCACATGCTTGTCAAGGGGTGAATCCCAATTCCTTACTTTCCTTATCAAGAATGGGGATTCAGCTGGTCATTGCAGATGAGTCCATCTATTTTCTGCATTGGACTCCTCCACAGGGGATATCTGACCTCATCCAACCATTTTTTCTGCTTCTCCATAAACCAAATACTCCACTCTATGACAGACGGGTTTTCTCCTACTGTTTCCAATTGTCAACTGTCTGCCTTATCATCAGAGGCAACCCTTATCTTACCAGTCAATGACCTGGATTTCAAAAAGGCAGCTATCCCTTTGAATGAAAGTCACATCATTGGAAAATAGCCTATTTTTTTGTGCCCAGGGCTTCCTCTGCCACAGAAATCCTGCAGTCTGGAAGAGAGTCTCACCAGGAAGTCCTTACCTGATATGACACAACACAGTGACATGTGACATTTACAAGCAAATGCTTTTTCTTGCTTTATTTAAGGGTAACCAATTTGGAGTTTTCATTAATCACTTTTATGCAGCCTACCTGAAACTGTATCTTACTTGCTCAACTGGAGGATTCCAAGAATCTACAGAGGCAAACCTGGAGAGTTATCTGCTAGCCAATAGTTGCTGCAAAACTCTAAGTTAGGAAAAGTTAAACTGCCTGGCACTTACTCAGGTTTGTCTTGCTCATCAAGTCAAGGTCTTTATTTGCATTGTTCATAACCAATTTTGTGTCTATCCCCTGTTCCTCCCTCCAAGTAGCTTCAACTGTGAGCCTCTGAGGAATCTGGTTATATATTTCTTTTAAATCCTCTTCTTCAAAATGTATCACAGAGTCAGTGTGTCACAGCATTCTCTGGAAATGCACATTGATGAGCTGGGAAACTGAAATAGCACTCTGAACATTTAAGGAGAATTTGAAGAAATTCCTTCATGCAAAGCTGGGCACCCTAAAAGAAAAATGCTTTCGAGTTCACACTGTTGTTTATTTTGGAGCACATTTCTCTTTCTGCTTTCAATGGTGACCTAGCAATGAGCTCACCATTGGAAGCAAATCTGTCTTCTGTTTCCACTCCTAAAGGATTACCTACTCTCTGAAGCGCATGGGGTTATTGATGGCCTTACACCAAAATTATGATTTGGAATTCTGTGGAAAAAATAAATACACACACATACACATGTGTGTGACACTGACAGATTTAAGTTAAAAAACTTGTTGAAACATTACAATAAAGAGAGATTGAATTTGTAATAAAATAGAAGGCTTCCTGTATTCACAAATGTTCTGCTTTGTGCTTGAACAGGAAAATATCTAGTCTAGCATGGCTATGTGGGAGAACAGCAAAAACATTCTGTTTGTAATGTGCATATGGGCTGCATAGCATTTGGCAGCATCTCGGACTGAGATCCAATTAACAACCAACCTCTGCTCTGCCTTTGCTTGCAGTTGTTTAACACTGTTTTCTACAAGCAGATCATGTGAACCAGTGCTGCTGGCAATTGATTAGTGTTTCAGTTTTGAAGCTGATGACAAAGCAAGTAGAGGCTGCCCTGCAGAAGACCAGCACTGCAGAAGATTAGTAACATCACACACCAGATCTCACTAATACCACTTCTGACAGAGTTTAGTCCACAGGACTTGGAAGGCAAGCACTGTCTGCCAGCAGGACCAGCACATGAAAAGCCACATGAGGGCACATGGCAGCTACCTCAGGTGTCCTTGCCAAAGATGCCTTCATCTTGATTTCATACCACCTCCTCCTCTTACAACCTTGCGAGTGCACACTACCTCGAATCGCTTTCCCACAGAGGGACAAATGGGTCCAGGATGCACTCTGTAAATACATTGGGAGCTTTGCCATTTCAGCCTCTGCCTGGTGGTGTGGGGAGGAGTTTGAGAGCCAGTGAGTGACAACTGACCCACCAGCATGCAGAGATGGCAACTTTTTTTTAAGATGAGTTAGAGAGATGACTTTATTTTTCTTCTTGCAGCAGCAGGTAACCTATTAAACTGAATACTGACAGAAAGCCAGGTACAGTAGTGACAGACATGGTATAATACCACATGCAGAACAAAAAGAAAGAGGCTTTAACATCTCTATTTGGTAAAGTGTCATCCTGCTGTGAGGTCACTTATTCTGAAATTCCTGGGGAATTACCTGACAGCTGATTTCTTAAGTTTGCTTTAGTGTCTCCTCATGCATACCTTTCTTTCTCCTTTTCCTGCCCTTTTGTCTCTGTCCTTCACACATTTCAGAAGGAAGGATTATAAAAAACCCATCATAAAACCCAAATCTACAGATGCAGGAGAGACGTCTCAAGTCATTCCTTCTCTTTTTTCACTGATGTATTCTCTCAAGAGTGATAATCATCTTTTTTGAAATGCAGGTCTAAGACGGAAGGAATTTTTATCTGGAAGAGTAATATAAATTAGCTTTGACTGCCAGTTTCCACTGATTATTACTTTCCAGGCGGAATTCCTACAAATTCTTGAGGCATGACCTCTGATGAAAAAATAAACCTCTTTAAAACTTGTTTGAGAAATTCCAGATAACTTTCACAAGAGATTTAATTTTAGAGCATTAACACAATCTTGGTTGGAAAGATAAAACTACAATGCAGTTATTTGGTAGGAGTCATTACTGAACAGTGAAGTCATTTGAGCTTATTTTACTGGGCTTATCTTTTTGCTCTCTTCTCCCCCCCCCAAACTAATTTTATTATGCATTACTCAGTGCACTCTGGATTCACCCTCATAAAAGGATAAAGTATCTCAGCAGATATCCAGGCTTAGGCAGTCAGTTTGAGAGTAAATTCACAAGCCTTAGTTATCTACACCAAACAGCCAGTGCACAGGGTATCATCTACGTATTGTCAGCTAGTGTTCATTAGCTTGTAAATCTTGGTTTTGTAAGGCTAAGCAAAGGTAAAAGCTGTCACAGAGAGAAAAGAGCTGTTTTAAATACCAGTGCCAAGCACTTACTAATGGCAAATGCATCTTTGAATCAGATTTCACCTCTCCTAAGCAAATAAATTTTAAAAAATTGCACCAGCAAATCAAGAAAGCTGCTCTCCTGCACCTCTATTTGATCTGCAGATACAGGAAAAAGTGAAAAACACATGTTGGAAGATATTAGCTTATATTGCAATCATTTTCATACTTTTTGAATGTTCAAACATTCCCTGGTTCTTTACTTGCAAAGTGTGCACACACTGCGATGAGGTGCCCTGACTCTGGAGACATGCAAGCTCACACTCAAGGAGCTGTGTCAGAGCTGGTGAGGTCCTGCAAAAGCACCTGCCCACTCACACCCAGGTGCTTGAGCAGAGCCATACAGAGTGGGTGCCCATCTTTGACTTGGCATGTACCCCAGAGTAGTGGAGCATTCACAATTACAGCTACTGCCAGGTCAGCATGCCTGCCTCAGGGCTAAGTGATGAGAACTGCAGTCCTGTAAAGGCAACAAGATCCAAATATGTTTGGGCTTTGGGGGAAATTATTTCTGTGTCTTCACATGTGACTTCAGCCCTGTCAACTGCATTATAGTTGTCTGAGACTTTCCAAAGCAGAACAGAAAGATCAGGCACTGGTTTCCACTCACTCTGAGTAGGAATTAACGGCTGTCTTCAGTCCCATAGAGAAGTCCAGTTATACTCTCACCTGTACCTGAGGGGATGAATATTTATTTTTTCAGACAAATTCTGTCTTCCAAAGTGCTTCTCCTCCCACACAAGCGTTAACAGCTTGTACTCCCCAAGATCTGCTGAGAGGTGACACTGGCTGCCTGCACATAGGTGCCTGCCCAGTATCACTATACTGGTCTGTTTTATGTCTCTGTGGGAGTAGGCACCAACTGAGGATAGGAAGCTGTGTAGATCATTAGAAGCTTCTTTTATGTGTGAGGACCAACTTAAAATAAAGCCCAACCTTTCCTTCCTGACAGCTGCTTACAACACACTCTACTTTAGTAACTCACTGCCCTACATGAGAGGAGCATGATCACTTTTTGGCTAGAAAGATAGCCTTTTGGGGAACATGTTTCCATTTGGAAAAAGTCCCTGTTTTCCTGCAGAAACATCAAATTTAGTCCTCCCTCATCCCATTTTTTATCATTTTCTAATCCTTTCTTTTCCTTTAGCCCATACTGCTCATCTCACTGGCAAAATGGAAACAGAGGAGGGAAGTAAGGAAGAAGGCAACCCAGAATTTCATAACCAGAAAGTCCTTTCTCTATTTCTATTCAACCTTTTATAATCATCAGTCTGTCAGATATACTTCTCTGCTTCTGACTATGCCGAGTGAAATGCATATTACACCTCAACCTCCTCCTCTTGCCAGTGCTTCACTATCAGCAATTACTGCATTATTTCTTTCCAAAACTCCATCCATATAAAGCTCCTCCCTCCTTTCCAGCTCACCGCCAGCAAAAGCATTTCAGCTAGGTGAACCAGTAATAACGTAATTCTGGCTGAACACGAAAGAAAAAGTAGATTCAAGCTCTATGGTTACACGAAGCAGTATCTGCATCCAGCAATATCTTGACATACACATAGGTGTGTGCCTGGTATTTATATATACACTTTTTTCCCTTTCAAGGAGTGCCCATCTGCCTTAGCCAAATTAGTTGGTTTCTGCACTTAGCTTTACAGACCAGCTTATTTACAATGTGTAGATTACACATGCATGATTGATAGTGCAGCTAAGCAGGACTCATTCATTTAGCTGCAATTAAAGAATGTAATTTTGGGGGAAAAATTTATTTGAAAGTAAAAACTTTCTCCATTGTTTTATGAGTATCTCCATATAGTACCCATTGGAACAGGTCCATTCCTTGCTTGACCAAGCTCATTAACCAGAGTTGGAATAGAGCTCACTCCTCTGAGAAATCTAGGCTTTTGTTTTTAATAAAGCATGTGGGCCAAATTAGTATGTAAATAAATGAATGACTTTCAAGAATCCCAGATAACACTTGCTGAGCAATGGGTCAGGCCAGATTTAATCTAAAAATCTTTCTGCTGCGTGTAAATGATTATGTCATAGCATTTGTCTTTAATTACTAAACTGTTTCCAAAGGCTTGACTCATGGCATGTTTCTCGGTTAACCACAAAAACTTGTACTACAAGATTTGCCATATAGATTTTTTTTTTCCTACAGCATTGTTAAGCCCTGGCTCCTGAAAAAGGAGCATAACGATCTCCCAGAGATAGACACTTGATCTTTACAGTAGTGAAAGGGGTTTTTTTAAATAAATTTTCCATATAAAGGAAAAAAGGCACTTTTGACTCATAAGGAACACTGTAACATCCTCAATATTGACAGCAAACCACAGATGTAAAAGTGTTTCAAATATATCTCTGTATAAATCCAAATACAAAGGAGCACTTTTGTAAGTCTATGTACAATGCTTTCTGTAAAAGTCTGTACCTTTTCCTGTATGCCATGGTAGCTGACCCTTGCCAATGGCAGATATTTCAAAAAAGGGTCTATCTCTCCTTTTTCCCAACTGTATAATATTTCTTGGTATGTGTGAACTCTTTCCTACAAGTGATCTGAGGAGAATGAAGTGTACCAGCTGCTCTGTGAATTAACAGACCAATCTGGGAACTTAAGAAGCATTTCATGAACAAAAAGTAGATTTTTTTTTTTTGTTATTATAAGAAAAATGTTGATCTGACCACCCAACTCCAAGAAGGACACTGTAAGATTGAGCTGTTGGCTTTATAATTCACAGGGAAAGTCAGAGGATGGAGATATAATAACCAGAACCAACTTGAATGGACAAAATAGGAATTTAAAATAACTTTTACCTGCATCTCTGTAACTTGACTCTGATATAGGGAAAATATGTGTACCAAGTGATGCAAGCTGGTGGTACTTAAAGCAGAGTAGAAACACACTTCTGCTGTCTTCCAAAGGGAAATATAGAAGTTGGATACTGTCAGGGAAGCAGCACATTCCTCCAGTAAATTTATACAGTGCTACAAGGTGCCTCTACAGGAACTGTTCAACTCTCTGCACTTCAGATTTTGGCAAAGCTGCTGGTAGAAATGTACCACCTGCTGAATACCCTTAAGAGCATCTTAATTTCTTCAGCTACTCTGACTGCTGGCCTTACCCTGCCCAGTCACGGGGCAGGAGCATCCACACAGCACACAACCCATCACAACCAACTAACTTACCAAAACACACAAGAGGAGTCTTACACTGAACTCCTTAGGCCAAGAGAAAAGCACACCAGTCACCAAAACAAGTAATAGCTGAGAAAACAAGTAATAGCTGAGAAAAGAGCCACTCACCTATTGAAATAACTGAAACAAAACAAAAGGTAGCACACACTACAACTCACTCAGTCAGAAGGCTCACTAGGAAATGGTGATAGGGGTGTCATCTGCTCTTTATAAGAAACAGTGATTGCCACTGATTAGGATAACCTTGTTCAGCTGTTGGTTGTCTCTGGAGACACCAGGAGGAAATGGTGATAGTTTCAGGTTATAAAAGGGCAGAGAATAACATGCAAGAGCTCTTTGGCTGTAGCCTTAATACAACTGAAGGGAGCAGGTTTTTTAGAAGGTAGTGTTAAAAGGACTAGAAGTTTCTATCTGTAGCAGTAAGTTAACTCTGAAAGCTAAGTGGAGCATCTTGTTTCTAAACCTGTGTGCTAGGGAGGGAAATACTAGTTTGTGTGCTCTGGACTAGCCTGTATTGCTAAAGTGAATAAAAAATGTTCCCTACAAGAAGCAGACAAAACTTGGACAGAAGCAGGGAAATCAAAGTCAGGTAAGGGACAATACAGATCCAGGTATCTGTCTGCTGTTGGGTCTAGCAGTCATGGTGACTATGTTCCCTTCTGATTTTATCTGTTTCTAGGGTAGCTTGAGCTTCTTTCTGTTTTCCTCACCTTAGGGGACAATTCACCATCTATAGTTGCTAGATCTTTCTGAGTGGTATTCTTACCTGGCCGGGCATTTCTAATGAAACTTGTTTTCTTTCTCTAAATTATGTATCCCACCTCCTCTGCTACTAGTCAGTCATCTCTTTGTAGCTGTCCTCTTCAGTGTGTCAGGCAATTCACTTCTGCTTGCAGGCTTTTGGTGCTTCCCTGATGTGAGCCTCTATGCCTCTTACCGAAGTTGTTTATTTTGAGGTATTGTTATTTTTTTTCTTGTATTCTTATGTTCCCACCACCTGCTCCCATGCTATGCATTTATTAACTGTTGTTAATGGAGATAGCTTTGTTTGCCAGCTGCAGTAGTTCACATATTCTGCTTGAATCTCACTTGTACTACAAAGCCCTACATTGAAAAGATTAAATAATAAAAAGGAAAGTCCTGTGAGGAAAGTTTAAATATTTCACTCATTTTCATGATGTCTAAATTTTTTCTATTCCAACAACTCTTTTAGTGAAACCAGCAGTCACACAATTAATTTCACATTTCTATGACACTTTCTGGAGTCTTGCACCAATATAAGCTGCAGAGTAAGGGTGACACTTCACAAACAATAGTGTATTCTTTACAGTAAAGCAGTTTCTACCTCTGGGCAGAGATACAACTAAGATAATGGTGTCATATCAAGGAATTGTCTGCTCTGGAGATGTCTCCCTGGGAAAGAAGGGTGCCTTGGGCAGCCCATCTCTAACAGCAGAGTACTGTTGTAGTTCAGAATTTGGTTACAAGAGAGGTTTGGCTGGTGTCAAATGTTGTCTTGGTCTTAATTAAATGCTTTAACTAAGTTGCACTTCCTTAGCCTTCATTCGCTCCAGGTGATTGAACTATAGAAGGGAAATACTCTGGCCTTAATCTGTGAGTTATAAATTATATCTTTATATATCTATATATATTTAAGTTGCTGAGCTTCTGCTGTGATTTGTGGACTACATTTTCTCATTCATTCTATATGTGAGCTGAACAAACCTGGCTTGGACTCAAGTGAAACTTGGCATGGGGCAGTGGCCTACTGGCCTCTAGGACTTTCACAAGAATGTGATTCCACATTTTATGTGGCTATGTACTGGTGAACGGAATGTTTAAATAAATAGCAAATTGAATCACTTAGCCCTGAATCAACAAATACAGTGTCCCAAAAGGGAATCCCCACAATTTATAGCTGTATCTTGCTAAAGATTCAAGTTCAACTGATTTCATGAGGCTTGGAGTGAAAGACTGGTAAGATGGCAGGCAAACATCTCTGCTAGCAAAGTCATAAAGCAGAGCATATTGCTCCAGCTGCCTGATCCAGGGCAGCTCCTCCTGGACAGATATATATGTATGTGCTCATAACAAGAGTCTGTACTTGTGGCTGCACTGTTCAGGAATTCCCTTGCCTCTCTCCCTCTTTTGCTTTTCCTTAGTAAGAGAATAATCAAATAATTTAATAATCAAAATTATTAAATACTTTTAATAATCAAAATTATCTTATCTTCTGTGCAGCAGATTGGTTCATTAGTAATGGGCTAGTCACAGGTTTAAAAAAAAAATGCTTCTATTGAAATATTTGGTCTATTTTAAAAATTATAAAAAATTAAAATGAGGTGGGGGTGACCCAGAAAGCAAATTCAAGGAAGAACCGCATATAGCGATAAATTTCTGCTATAATGTAGCAATTTAAAATATTGTTCAGTCACGTTCTTCATATCATAAAGGATCAATCGGTACATTGTAGACAAGGCCTCTTACTACTTTCTTCAGCTGCCTAGCTATTTTTGAAACAAAAGGACAAGCTGTTTCTAACTGAGGAGTATGAACCTTATTCAACTGGAAATTTTGCAAGTCATCTGCTTTTCTCTGAGTCTTAAAAGAAAAAAAAATAGTTCTGAAAGGTACTTTCCTTTCTATGATTTAAGTTCAAGACCATTTATCATCATGCCAAGTCATTTTTTCTTTTAAAATAAGCTTTCCAGAAAAAAAAAAAAAAAAAAAAAAAAAAAAAAAAAAGATTATTTATGAATTAGGACATGAACATTTCCTGCTGCCAAAGTTATCCACAATGTGGTTTAAATGCCATCCCCTTCATGGTGTGTCTCTGCCCAGCTGTCAGTCAGTACACAGATATAATTGGAACACATTAGGAAAACAGTTTCTGGGAAATTTGAGAATTTTCATTAGAACAAACAAATTCAAATATTTAAATTTTATGGACTAGAACTGAAATACTTTGGTTTGTACCATCAGTTTGAACCACAGCTCCCATGAAACACTTTCTCACTCTCAGTGAAAAAAAGATTGGGATTAGCATGTTGACTGCTGAGATTTCCAATGGAAATTGAGAGTTTACATTGCAAAGCAAATATTTCTATTGATTTGAAACAAAAGTTGGTTAAATGTTCATCTGATGGTAACACAGCTGGACTTTACAAGGCAGTGGTAGGTGCTTCATCACTGGAAGAGGAATTAAAATGCTTTGGCCTATATTATTCTAACACAAAACAGTGATTACAGTGCAACACCTGCTTGAGCATCTGAGGCAAACCTCTTGCACTGTAGCTCAGGCAGAAAGGAGAACATATACACAAGCAAAATCCACATTTTGTTCACTTTTGAAAGACCTTTTTGCTCCTAGGTATAGCAAACCTTTCACAACTCCCCAGGAGAAGGCATGCTAGGTTTGTGACAAATCTTACCACCACCATGACAGCATCTGCATGTTTAAGAAACATATATCCCACATGTGTTACCTTTTCACAAGGTACCTTACCCTAAGGTCACTGCTCTCCCTTTCTCTGTTAAAAACCTCTTATTCTTGTTTGTTATACCCTCATATAGCCTGCTATCTTGCCCTTCAATTTTTCTTTCTTAATCTTGTGAAACAATCCCCCACAGTTTAAACTGAGTTTGTCACCCCTTTTTGGTTAAAAGGATTTATTAAGAATTACTCTAGATTATGTCAACCAACTTTAACAAAAATGGCTTTTGATTTCATATCAGTTCAGATGCTGACTAGTGCTTGTGGCTTTTTTTTCCCTTTATTGGATTTGACATAAATATCCACACTGCAATACTTGCCAACATTTGTTTTCCCTTTTGTACAAAATGAAGAATAGAGTAATTTTGCCAGTAGATTTTGTGATCAGCAAAGTATTTGCACAGCCTAGTTTATTTTTCTAAACAAAAGAGGTGGGGCTTGAATGATTCAGGGAAACCATTACATCCTCCTAGCTCTCCTGCAATCTCAAATACAGTCAGCTAAATGGCCTCGGTCTTACCCAGATGACCCATCATCAAGAGGGGCAGGTTGCTTAGGTACACAGGGCATGCTTTTCCTTGAATATTTATTTTACACAGGACTTGGGGCTTCCCACCAGTGCTCAATAAAAGAATCACCAAGCCTATGAGTTCTCTCCTAGTACACAGACATAAAATATGTCCTTTGGCAGAGACAACACTTTCTTTTCCCACAGAAAAAGGGGAAGAAGGGGTTTTTATTGCTCTACTGGGGCACAAGCCACTCTCCAGGGAAGCACTCTGGAGTGAGGTGGGTGTGATGCAATGTTTACCACCACGTTAATAAATGACAATCAGTGCATGCTGCAATGGAGTGAAATATCACAATTAGGCCAGAGTGCAAGTTAAGGGTCATGATGTGTCTCTAGGCGCTGTCAGAGCTGGGGTGAGCAGCTGTGGTGGCTTAGCAGAAATGGCATGAGCTTCTCATTGCTGTAACATAAGCCTAAGTATTGCAAAGGCAGGCGGCTACTGGAGAGAGCATGGTCCCCAGTGCTCGCTATGCCTCCTCTAGAGATGGGTTCACACCTGCTGGTGGTAGGTGTGGGATGCCATGGGGCTGGGTGGGACACTGGCCCCTCAAACTTCCCCTGCTCTGGGTGAGCTGTGCAGACAACAGGAGCTCACCCAGCAGTTCTCTGGTTTGTGTTCCCAGAACATTGAATGGCCTGTGGTGGAGGGGAAGGACACGGTGCCTGCATGTCTCTCATCTCTCCAGAAAAGTGCTAATCCTTACATAAAATCCAGATCATCCTCCTTGCTATTTATCTGCACTGCATTTGGGCACCTGCAGCTTACAGGGTAGCCAAAAGGAGAAACTTCTCTTGTAAGGGAAGGCAAAGGCTTCTGGTTCCCCTCCCAAAACATCATGCAGCTGGCCAGGTTTGGGACATGGTGAGGTACAGATTATTAATCTTCTTGTGGAGGAAGGAAACCTTGAGAAACAAATTGGCCACTAGCCCTAAGATGGCCCAATTTTGCTGCCCTTTTTCCAGGATGTGTGGCAAAACCACAGTCTCGGCTGTGCTAGTCTTACCTGGAGCTGAGTCCAAAGGCAAACTTCTATTTTGAGGATACCTGTTCAGGCTTTTAGAGTGGGATGTTTTGCAGAAAAGGACAGTGAGAAGATGGAGAGCTGTCTTGCAGAGCAGATTCCATGCAGTTATCGCAGTCATCCTCATGTAACTGATAAATAGCTACAGCTTCTAATAATTGCATTTTGCAGCTAGAAAAATTGAATTTGAAATTGTGTACTTCTGATAATTGCCATAAGCTACTGCAGTACTTGCCAGACTCCTGAGTTTGGTGCTAGAAAGATTTTCTGTCCCAGCCTTTGAACACAAGATCACGGTACATGGCAACCCAGCAGAAACTGCAGTGACTCATCACCAGACTGTTGAACCTGAAAGGGACACTTTTCTACCCACCCATGAAAACAGATTGAATTTATCTGGACCAAACTGCACGTATTTTTTCCTTTCATCTATAGAAAACAAAAACTGTAAATTAATTTATTTGTTTTGTGAAGAGCATAATAGGGTTTTTTTAAGGATTACACTCTCTGAAACAAAGATAACTATGGTGTTGTCTTGTAAGTATCTTTAGTACTTAGCATCATGATTCCCCAACTCTAGCACAATACAGTTAACGATCTGTTATGAAGAACTGTCTTCCTGATATATACTCAACAGAAAATACAATGAAAATATACCATGACTTCTCTAAACTTCAGCCTCTGAAGTGTGGGGCAAAATGCTTTTTACAGATGATCTTAAAGGGGTCACGTTCTCAGTCTGTGTTTAAAAAAAAAAAAAAGGGGGAGGGGGGTGGCAGAGATATTATGTTACTATTCATTATATTTAAGACTTTTATTATACTATCTCAAGCCTTTTCCTTGGACTGGATTATTCCTGCAGGCCAAGCCTCTGGACACTTCAGCCCACTTTCTAGACCTTGCAGCTAACACAACCATCCATCCACCCTGGTGAGTCAAAGTTTGTTTGGGAATCTAGCACCACTTCCTTGGTTTTAGAAGAGTCACTGCTACCCTTTCTGTTTGACATCTTTGAACTCCAGTAGGACATGGAGTGAGGTATGACCATGGTAGGCCATTGCTGGTTGCTGTGGAGCAGTGCACAGGAAGTAAAGCAGTTAAATGTGTTTTCCTTCTTGCTTTCTCAACAAATTTTAAACTGAGGCACTCAAAAGTATATCCAGTCAGATGAGTCAACAGACCTCCTTGAGCAGTGCAGTCAGTGTGCACCGACAGCAGGATCAGGCTGGACGCTGCCTGCGGGCAGAAGTGTGTCAGAGAGGGGTTACTCCTGAGCACAACAGCCACTGAAGTCACACACTGAGAATTTTGTTTATAAAGTGAATTCCATAGGTACAAGTCATCAGGAGAAGAGAAAGCCCCATGAACAGTATTATATAATCCAGATAAATTTACTAATAGGGGATTTTCCAGTGGAAGAAACCTTACATCATGCCTAAGCAAGTAAAAATAAATCTGGCACTTTCATTTGTTCTAAACACAAGAAGAGTCCTGATGAACTACTAGTTACATTTTTTTGGCTAATTATTAGTCATGCTGAGCATTGTGATGTTGGTTGCAAATTTATTCCATAACTGCATCCTAACCTCAGTATTAAAGCAGCATAGGCTTTCTAAATCAGTTTCTTTGTGAGGCTCACTGTTTCCAGAGAACAATACACTTTCTTTTCCTAAGTATTGCTGATGTTTTAGTCATTTTTGAACCTCTTATGACCTTCTTTAAAGAAGAAAATAACACTGGGAGTTGAAAATAAACAAGTTACTTGTGAAGTAAAATAAATCAAAAAGTAAGATTTGTATAGCAACCACCCCCATATGCCAGATATATTTTGAAAGATTTCTTAGAGTTGGAAAAGTGATTACTTTCACTGTATTTTGCATCTGAAGATCACTAGTGATAGAAGATATGGTTTGATGTTAATGGCCTGCTTTATTCAAATAGTGCAGAAAAAGCAAAAATTATGCACCATGTTTATGACAGATTACACACACACAAAAAAAGATGCAGATGTGGAAAAGGATCCAAAGTGTGGTTGAAAAGGCATACCATGGCCATAAGAACAAAGCAAACACATAAGACACAAAACCAAGTCTGTTGTCTAGAAACAAAACCTTTATTTTCAGAGAAAAAAAATAATAAAAGATCTGTATCACAAGTCTATGTTAAATTTTATAAAAATGGAATACTCAAGCAGACCAAGTGATTCTAGTGATTCACAGCATGCCACTGTTTATCCACAAGATGGATGATGAGGTGTTCACAACTTTCCATTGCTGAACAGTAGGATTATCCAGAGAGGAAAGTGTGTTTGGGTTTGGCAAAGCCTCACTGGCTACTTTTTTACAAAACCTTGCAGTTAGGTCCATCTGAGCAAACAGAAGTTGGTGGCAGAGAGGTGTTATTTGGATGAAAATAGAAGTTTTATGAACTTCTGTTCCACAGAGAGCCAAAACCAAGGTGGGTTTACTTGGGTGCCAGTTATACTTGTATGTGCTGATCTTACACCCAAGATAAGTTACAACAGCTTTAGCCCAACTGGCTATGAGTCCCAAAGGGTGAGATAAGAATGAGGGAAGCACAGATGTTCCTTCTCCTTCACACGTCTTTTGCTGGGGGTGGACAGTGGATCATATAGAAATTGGCCAGTACTCATTGCAGCTGTCTAAGTTTGGCCATTCCCTTTCCCTCCGCCCCCACCTCCTGCTCTTTCCAAGTAGCAAATGGAGCATCTCGGGGAAACAGCTGACCTGCAAAGTCCACATCAGGTACAGGGCTTTCCTACAGGGGCTGGTCATTCCTCTACCTCCTTCACCTTTGCCAAAGGTGTTTGCCAAAGGAAATAATTCCTGTCCCATGTGAATTCCTCTTCCTACACTGAGTCTTGGCATCGCTAGCATCTTAACCACTTCTTTCAGCTGCAAGAGAATCAGCTGAGCTTCTGTAATTCTCAGACTTGCTCCAGGTTTCTTGAAAAAATGAATTGCTGTTGGAACCGCTATTTCCAAGCAAATAAGGCTAACAAAGCCTATCCACTGAGTTCACCCTCGATACTAATAGACTAGCTTTGAAATGGAAACAGCAAATTCAGTCAAGTCATGCTCCTGTCAGGTCCCAGCTGGCAGCAAGGACTAAACACAGTTCTAGGGCTCTTCACTAACATGCCATCTCAGCACCCCTTAGCAGAAACCTGGAGAAGCCACATCAGCTGGCAGATGTCCTCAGAGGAAGACACCTTTTACGCACTGAGAATGAGCCAACCAAACAGCTTTAAGAAAATAAGCCTTCTCTGAAAGGAGCTGAATGTAAATGTGACTGCCAGAAAGCCACCAGTGCCCCTCTGCAGTTTCTTATGACACAGGAATTATTATTGATATTCTTTTCTCAACTACATTTTGCTAGCAGACTCCACTTCTGGGTGGACTGGTCCACTGTAAGTAAAAAGCTGGTTTACAACTTATGTAGTTTAGGCTGCTGGGGTCTCATCACAGCTGGACTTCCTCTCAATGTAAATTTTGAGCAAGATTTTTCTTTCCTCTTCTATCAAAGATGGCTACATTGGTATAGGTGGAGGCAGTGTGGATGTGCTGAGGTAAAGAGTGAGCAGTGTGGTCTGTAGCCTCTCTCAGTTGTGTTAGGCATAAGAAGACAAGAAACACTCAATTTTTTTTAAACATAGCCTGTGTTCATTGAGCTACCCCTTAGAAAAAAACACATTAACATGTAAGCTCTTTAAATATCAAATGGAAACACTGACATGACAAATACTGTGCCACTCACTACAGTTTTTTTCCAAAGCAGAACTGGCCTTTAATATCACCTTGCTTTGGCAGATTTTCAAAGCAAGCAGAAGAGAGTTAAAGGCTTCCACTGAGACTTCTCTGACACCAAGCTGTGGACAGGTCTATTCCAAGCTGAAGGGCATCCCACCATGGGTCATAATGCAAGAGTCAAATTTAAAAAACAGCCACTTAAAAGTAAGTGGCTCAGTGGGGACATTTGGTTTTGGAACCGTGAACTCTGTAATTTAAAAAAATAACCTTGCACTTTGGAGCCTAGCACTGACAACCAATGTATAATATCCCACCAGCAGAATGTGAAAGGAAAAATTCTGTCTTGGATGGAATGTGTGGGAAGTTTCTGCCTCTGAATTTGCCTCTGAATCTTGAATATTCATTCCCTCTGACCTTTCTGCATCTTGCATGTTCCAGAACCTGGAATCTTATTCCACATCAATCTAACTTTGAATAAAAAAATAGTTTTGGTAGTTTTGTAAAGTAGGAATAATAACTTGCAGTTTGGATTTTCTTCATAAAAGTATTCACACGTTCTTTTTTCATGCTGACCTTTGCCTCTGGACAATGATGCCAATAACCTTTCTGCCAATATACTGATGTAAAAGGAGAAAAATTGAGGGGGGGCGGGTGGAGGGGTAGGTAGTGTAATACTACTGTCCTAGCAATTGGATCCAGCTGGCCTCCTCAAGTACATTCAGCCACGGGGGCAGGGGGGAGGAAACAAAAACCAACTTAAACATAAAATACATTATTTCCAAAGGTTTTGTGCACCAACAGCTTTAATGCATTTGAACTAAGTGTTCTGCATGTTTGGAAATCAATCCCAGGAGTGGAATTATTCTGTGCAAATAATATTACAGGGCAGCTATTCCTGATACCCTGGTTCACCCCCTCACATTTTTCATCTTATGTTACAGTTCTTTTAGGTTTGAATATAAAGGTTATTTCTTTGTACCTTTCTTTCATAAGCCTTTCTTCCCTGTTAACGCTCTTGTCTCTTCCCTTCTTCTTTTCCCTATGTGTGTTTCAGCCACCAGTCTGATACTTGTGGGGAAACTAAAATCATTAAGTCATGGGTTCCTGGATTTCATAATACAGAAATGAAATGACTCTGTGGCTTCAGCTCATTTTTTTGATACTCTGTGTGATGGTTCTTGTTGTGGCAAAGACCTGTATTAGCTTAGTTAAGAGCACCTAGGTCATTTCATACACCTTATTCTCTAGGACAGTCATCACTGGGAAATGATTGAGGTTCTCTTTTGTTGAGATGGTCATCTAGATGTGAAAACTTTCCTTATCTGTCATCACTTACCAGAACTTCTCTCTGAAGTGTCCAGCAGCATCATTTCTGTCTTGGCATAAAGTGGCAGGTGATGTCCAAGAGCTTAATCTGAGCAGAGAAAGTAAGACACCAAATGAGGAATGTTTCTGTTGACTCAGATCACAGCAGCAAGCAGCCTAAGAGTTTCTAGCTCTGCTGCCTGCCCTACAGCTCTGTCAGAGGTTGGGTTTGTTTGTAAGAAGGTTCTAGGAACATGCCCAAAGTTGACTGCTATCAGAGGGACTCTGGGTGTGCAGAAGGGAGAAGCACACACAAACACATCATCTTGCTCAGTACAGCTGCAAGGCTGCCACCCTAAGGCCAGAGGGATGCACAAAAGCATCGTTTTCCTCCCTCTAAAGGCTCACATAATTACTCAGTGTGCCTTAATCTTAGCAGCACTGTGGGTCCGTCCAGTTTCTGCATTCACTCGGTCAGCAGCCTGCTTTGCTTTTGCATTTTAGCAGAATGATGCAAGTTAAAAGGCTGTGCACACACCTGTGTGAAACAGAGACCATGCTCAAAAGCAGTCCAGTCACGAAGCAGTTGAAAAGGGCTCCAGGGCCATGGGGCTGCATCTCTTGCCCACGCCCTGCTCAACCACTCTGTCTTTCTCTGTGCAGGTTTACCTGCTCCCAGGGGAGGGCTGCGGTGGGGAAACACGCCTAGTGAGCAGCAATGGGGACAGCCATGGGGGAGAAGGCAGCAGTGGCATTCAAAGAGGACCCAAGGGGTGCAGAAAGAGAACATTCTCCACCTGGGAATATTCTCTAAGGCTTAATGACTGTCCAAAATTTGAGTTCAGCAATATTGCCAACCCCATACTTTAAAAAATACTTGGTTAAATATTGAAAAGGCAATGAGATTGAGCTAAAGTCATCAAATGGAAAGATAATAAGTGATTTTTTTTTTTTTTTTTGCCTTCTGATGTTGCCTCAGGCACAGTTCATTTCAAAGGCTTTACTGTACAGCTGTAAGTGGTTTCTCATCAGTTTTCTAGGACTTTTAAGGAAAAAAAGCATAAAAATATTGAGCAACAAATAAAAATCCCAAGTCACATCCTCAAAAGACATGAGTCATGTTGACCTTGATAACTTTAAAAAAGATAACAACCAGAATGCTCAGCTCTTCCCTCTTTCACATCTCAGGTCTTGGCTGAAAATGAAGGATTTGATATGTAAAAAGCTGCAGTGATGCCACCAAGACCTCTTGCTGAGGAATGCCTTCTAAGCCTCATGCTCAGCTCATCACATGCATCTGCCATTGTTTGTTGCCATGGTGCAGCTGAGGGATGAATGCAGTGTCTGGTGGGACATGCAGTTCGGGCAAGGCAGGGACTTACCTCTCCAGAAAGACCCACGGTCAAATGAGCCCTTGTAGACGGTGGGAAGCGTGGACATGTTACCTCTTACTTAGAGCTGGGCAAACATACTGCGATTGGTTGAATTGCTAGGGATGCTTTTTGTCAAAGTTCTGTGGAAGGAGAAAAATTTGCTTCACAAGCTCTTATTTTACGTCTCATCTGGCATTTGCTGAAGACAAAGGATATTCTCCCATGGACTTTGGTCCTAAACTTCATTTGCTTCATAGCATGCTATCCACCCTCTTGTTTCAGTTTGTTCCAAGTAGGCATGAAGGGGCCACATTCTTTGCCAGATGCCATCTTAGTCCTTTCTGTACGTGACATCTTGTTCTGCACAGGTTTCACCAAAACTGAAATCTGGATTTTTAGTATTATATAAAGCTTCTCTTAACTGAACTCCTCAGGACCTTGCTTCCTAAAACAGTCCAGAAAGAATGAAGGTAAAATTATTTTGGGAGTGAGATGAGAAGAGGGATATCTTCTCTTTCAAGTTTGGTTTCCCGACGTTTTGTGAGAGCGTAGTCTCACATATTCAATTTTTATTTAGCATGAATTATTTTCACTGCAGGAGTCTATCAAACCATCATTTTGGATAACTTGAAGTCTTTATTTTACTTCTCAGACCAGAGGTATAATTTTATTTCTCATTTTGCTGTCTCTCATGCCAGCCCTTTAACCAAAACACCGAGCAGTTGGAATCTAACTGCAACTTAATGTAACACTTATCTGTGCTGCTGTTCACACTGTACGAGGTGACTTTGGAAGGTCAGAGCAGCTGGATTCCATTACAGAAATGCAGGGAACTCAAAATAGATTTTGTAAATATACTTTTTGAGGAATTCAGGCAGCTGCCTTTGACACCCCTGGGCCTTATTGTTTCAGAGAGCTTTAGTATCAGCTGAGGTCAGAAATTGCTAAATTGCTCCTTCTCCTCCCCCAGAAAAGAACTTTCTTTTGGATGAACATTAAGAAATAGTCAAAAGCAGAGATATTTCTGCCTTTGCATTTTTAATAATAAGTTTTATTGCAATAAGTACTAAATCAAGAAAACTCTCTTCCATATGTGTTCAAGAATCATTTCCACTCTCTTTTTTCTACACATATGACATTTGTTTTACAATGCTGCAGTTTACAAATCAAATAGTTTCTCACAGAGATAGTATGTTTTTATTCCATTTGTCCTCTTTCAAATAGTCCAAATGTCTGTGGTTTTGTCATTAAAAGTCCAATTGGCAGATACATAACGGAAACTTTATGTTTTCCAGCTGGGCAACTACCAGTTACACATACTCATTATTATTCATATTATCATTATAGTAACTGTGGAGCATAATTTCATGTGGCTCACACAGTCAATAATCAGTGATCTACAGCAGATATTGTCCTGAAATTGTTGGAACTGAACTCTCCTTAAGCTCTGAGGACATTTAGATGTAAATCTGAGCCTCCTGACTTGACCTTTTGTTTAGTATAAAACTAATGACAACTCTGACCCTGATTTCTGGAAGCTGTTAGTGGTTTTAGACACTTTCCTTCAGGAGGAATGTTCTCAGTTTGGAATAGCTTCTTGTTGAGAAGGAATGGGTGAGGTTTGTTTCCTCCCTTAGTAGTTTTATCTACCTGTAATATTATTGACTGGTTTTGAAATTATTGTTTACCTACCCCGTTGGCAGAGCAGGGGTAGTGTTTCAACACTAGTGTGAATGTTTTAAATCATGGTGTTATTTCTATGATGTTTTCGACTGCTGTGAAAATTCTAAATCCCCCAAACTTTCTTTTCCCTCTTGCTATGATTGTAAATGACCACACAAAGAGCACTCACTCTTGGACAGTAATTTTGTGTGCCAAACTATAAACCACTGAATGAACAAGTATGTCAAAGAGGATGCGCAGACTCTAAACTGTAATCATCCTAGTGGGTGGTACCATTATACTAGGCTAATTTATCGTAAAGCTTCTGCTGACATGAGCATATTTCTGTTGTCTGACATAAAGTAGTTTATGAAGGACACCAGAACTCTTCCATTAAGTCATTTCCGTAGTAGTCCTATCATGACCCCATGCTATATGAAAAACATGATTGTGCAATTTGTGAGGCATAAAAACCCTAAGACTCCTAGAATTTTACCTAATTTTTACTTTTTTCTTTATTATTGTAGAAAGAAAGGAGATTGATGAATGGACACTTAGAGGCTTTTATTATTGGGACAGTAAAAGCAACACCAAGTACCATGAGACAACATGAAAGCAAGCTCTTCCCTTCCTTGTTTATATAGGCCCTATTTCCATAGGTTTTTGAGCAGTTAAACACTTGGTTAGAATGAGATCCTATGCAGGAGCAAACTGGGTGGATGCAGATGGATTTTTCCCTTGGTTTGCAATCAGGGAGGCAAGCAGATACATCCAGCTGTTCTCATTTCCCCCAGGAAATACGGTCATCCAAGCTGAGAATATTGTCTTTCTAGATATCTCAGGGCAAAAATAAACCCTGCAGAAACAGTGAGGAGCAGACAGAGCCCATTCTCAGCCAGCTCCCATGGCCAGCAGCAGGGTGTTTCAAGGAACTTTGCTTGGTCATATTTGCATCCAGTCTGCAGCACACCTTGACTTTAAAGGACAACATTTTGAAGCATGAATGGGGTTAACAATGAGGCTTGCATCATTTGCTTCCAGTTCAATGTGTTACCCTCCGTTAGGTCAATCTACTGTGGATGTTCTCAACTAAGAAAAATGTAAAAGGCACGTTTCTGATGGAGTTCTTGGCAAATCGTATGATTACATTCCCTGATACTCAACAGATGTCTGCAATTCACATGGCAAACAGATCCATAGAGGCAGTAGCTCATTATAGCACTTGATATGAAGAAGTTATACGTAGCATTTAATAGAAATAATCTATTATGTACACAATACTCCCACTTTTTCAGGATAGACAATGACTGAACAACTTAATTTACATTTTATTTAAAATCTTATTCAAATTCTTGAAAAGTCAATATCAGGGACCTTTGGACTTTGAGGAACCATGAAATGAGCCAGACATCACTTGTGATTAAAGATAAATTTGAAAAATCAAATCATTGTTCATTGCAGGAGTACATTCCAGGCCATGAATACAACTGGGAAAGTAGAAAGAAAAAATAAGAAGAATTTAAGAGTTTTCTAAAATTTGAATTTGAAACTGCGTTTGCAAACATTTTTGTTTCTTTTTAATGAGCATTGCCTTAAGTCAAATTTCTGTAAGGTACCCTTGAAAAATTCCAGCTGTGAATGTGATTATCAGAGGTTCCCTAGGTTTGTGTTCTAGTTGCTGTTGTACTTCACATGCAACCATAAGATAGCTGGCTGCTGGCAACTGCTGGCATTCTTGTGGTGTCCTGTTAAAGTTCAAACCATAATTTTGTCACAAAACTGAGTACTAAGATTTTGCTTGCTTTCCTAATGGAAAGCAGTATCTTCAGCTCTTATATGAGGTGCATTTTCTAAGATATGATTAACAAAAATATACTTTTTAACCTCATTTTTAGAGTCTTTATATAGTTATATATGTTTCTATTGACATCTGATACTGAACAACAGACTTCGATATAGAGTTTTCAACATCTATTATCAGAAATAAACCATAGTATTATGCATTAAAGGCTTTGAGGCTCTAGACTAATAATTATCTCTTCATCATTACCTATCATAACTGCTGCAACCAATGAGCAACATTGTGTTAAAAGAAACACAGGAACGTGTAATCTTGCTGTTTACTCAGTTTTTACTCTGTTCTCCTAAATAAGATGAAGGATGGAAACTGAGCTAATACTTATTAGAACAAATATTTGAAGATATTTTTGCTCACCTCATTCTGAGGATGTGAGATATGGTGTGCTTAGATAGAAAAACACTCTCAGGACAGAGATAGAGCCTGCCAGCATGAATATGAACTATGATAATTCTTTCAGCAACATTTTACCTATCCAGTATCATGGCACTTTATTACTATTACTATTATTCAGCAGATATAATAGTATTTTCCTTTCTTATCTGAGAGTGGATACCCTTAGCTATGCAGTACCTTTTGAGTTTTCATTAGTGTTCACATAAAGACTGCCTAAACACAGTGGAGTTCAAAAATTTTCCATTGACTTTGGATAACATCCAAACTTTTGGTGTCCTTAATTTTTCATGTATTAAGTTTAGACACAAAATGTAAATTGTCTGAACTTACCTTTTTGTTTATTCCAGTTGAAATGTATTTATACAAAAGAACAGTGTATTTGCATTCAGTACATCTAGACGTTTCGTGGCCATATGTTATCAGAAGTCCCCGATATGTTGGTTCGTCACACTAAGCAAAACTTGTAGGTAATGGGTGTGGTATTTAGAGGCTTAACTGGGAGAAGAAGTGTTATCTGGTCTCATATAGTTATATATGAAGAACTGAGAGTCAATAATAGAAAAACAACTGTTTGTTCATGCTCAGATCTCATAGATAGTATTGCTAGAGCATTTGCTCTGCTGGTGAGACAGGCAGTGACATCCCTTCTTGATGTGCAAAAGAAGACAGCCAACTTCTCACAAGAGTTGCTTATTTTGTGGGTAACATATTACTGCTGGTTAAATTTATTTAAAACAGGTACTTGGTGAAATAAATTCATCACTTTGCCTGTCACAGCTTCATGGAAAAAAAATCTCTGCTTTATACACATCTTGCTTCTTGATGATATTTTTTTTTTCTTGGGGCTTCAGAATATTGTGAAAGGACAAGACCAGATGTTTGAGCAGTTTGGTCACTACCAGCTGTTGTTCTTGATGAGCATTTGAAAAGCACGTAGGCATACTAATCAAACATCTTTCTGGAAGTCCACAAGGAATTCTTTGTTAGTAACACTGTTTTCTTCAAAATATAACAGTTCCTCATGGAATAATATTTAGGCTTTTTGTTGTGTAATGTTTGTAGTATTTGTTTTCATTCCTGGTCTTAGAAAAAACTCCAGCTTGACCTTTTATTGTAGAGTTACTTGTTATATAATATTCTACATCAGTTAAAAATACAGTGGTATAATTTAGGTTCAAGAGGGCAAATATTTCATACGTGTTATTTGGATATGTAGCATATGTTTATACCCTATAAATTATTAACAGAGGACTGTAATTATGTGCTTGACAACACTGGCAAAGCTTCATATAAGCATGTAAGTTGTATGTGAGAGACCACCATGTCCTTTTCATGTTCTGCATTAAACAATTATAATGAAAACTTTCCAGAAGGTATTACTCCATCTCCCAACAGCAGAGCTCTGCACTGGTGGTATGGGAGTAGATAGCTGTCCTGATCCTGCAATGCTGAAGTCAATGGCCAGTTTGATTTCAGCAGAGGCAGCAATGGATCCCATGTTTTCCCATGTTCCTTTGGTTTTAGTAAGGACCAGATGAGATGAAATCCTAGGGACAAATCCACAGATCCCTGATCAAGATTCATTCCAGACTCTTACTCTTCAGAGACAAGCCTGAACCAGAGCTAGAGTGCAAGTCTGAGGTGGCAGCTATTACTCTACATAGCATAATGCAGCAGAAACAACAAACAGGGATGCAACCAGGCTCGCAACGCCCTTTTGCATATTAATTCCTTCCAGGGGAGAAAAAGTTAATAAAAATATATAAAGTCAGTCACTAGTAAGCACTTCCATTTCTACCTGCACTGCAGATACTTTGCACGTGTTTCTGGTTGTATTAATTGTGTTAATGGCTGCCATGTTTTTGTTCAAAAGGGGCTGGTGGGTGACATGAATTCTGGTACAGCTAATTGATAAAGCTGGTAAAAAGAATTGGGATTACACAAGGTAGATCTGTTATAGATCTGTGATGTTGCCAAAAACTTTTTGGTTTTTTCTTTTTCTTGACTTCTCCTTGTGTCTTCCTTACCTTTTAGTCTGGAACAAGGTCACAAGTAGATTCTTGCTTTCTAAATGTGAAAAACTCCAGCCACCTAATACTTTAGTAATAGAAAAAGCCTCAGACTGCTCTTCTGTGATTTCTATCATCTGGAAGTTTTTCTAAGGCTTTCTGTAAGGATGTAACAATGTGAAAGTCCTTACAATCAAGTCATTTGTCCGCTTTGGAGAGGTACTCAATTACTCCATCTTTTTGCAGACCAATGAAAGCTTGTAATCTTTCTGATAAAGAGAGGCAGATTCCAGCCTGTGTGACACCACTGTCATTTCTCTCTATCCCTGTGGATACATTACATTTTGAAGTGGGATTAAAATAGGTATGAAAACACCTGTAGGCTGTTTCATGGCCAATTAAATTCAGAGTCCAATTCAAAGGTCCTGGCAATGACCCAGCAGCCTCGGCAACTGTCTCTTTGCTCAGGTCCAACATAACAGCTGTGGTCTGCAAGGCTGTCCAGTGAGCGTTTCCAGGGCTATACTCACAGGGGATCCTGGGGATCCCTGACTGTGGAGTTTATAGATGCTGGGAATTGGGTTCAGTATAAGAAACAGTGCTGTGGGACTTCCTACTGGAGATGAGCCCTCCAGGCAGTGCTCTCCTTGAGGCAGACCAGCTGGATCAACATCTGTTATCCCTCTCCTTGCTATGATCCTCTCTAGGGGAAAAAGGTGAAGCCTAGTGATGAATGAGGTGGATTGGGAATCAGGTCTCCTGAGGACTCTTCCAACAGCAGGATGCATGTGGCATGTAAGCTGTTAACAGGTGCTCTCTGAACTGGAGATACAGATGGCTCCATCTGTATTTATGAGGTCCCTTAGCTCCACTTGTCTCTGTCACATGTATTTAATTTCCTGTGCAATGCTCACTTTAAGCCATAAAGGTTGTATCTGCATTGTTTTGGAAAAACATATTTGACAGCACCTGGGAGACCACATTCCCTCAGTAACTGCACTCTTGTGTCGTGGGGAGTCCCCACTCAGATGCTGCAGCCATGACTTTTTGAAATGCTTGGGACAATCCACATCTTTAGCCTCCTCATGTGCTAGGCTGTCCCTGCTGGCACAGAAGTGTCAAGGAGAAGGACTCCCATGCACCTCTAAACACGCAAGCCTGCTCCCATGAACCACTGCTCCTCCAAAAGCACAGCTTGAGTGCAGAAGCTAAGGCAGGAAAACAGTAGAAATTTGTCTAATAACCAGTCATGTGTGAATGTTGGATGATGTTGGTCAATCTCAGTGCATTTTCCCACACTGTGATTTTTGTCTGTCACTGTTTACTTGGATAAGATATATCAGCTTTCAAATCTGGCTCAAGAAGAGGGTTGAAGGAGCAAGGTTAGGGATATTCTACAAAGCTGTCCCTTTTGCTTATGTTATCCTGTGTCCACTCACTTACCTTGCTTCTGTCTTTTTGTTTCTGAACAAAAACAAAAAGCAAGTTGAAGGCAATTCCACAGAAATAAGAAAACCCTGTTCTGGACCACTCATGGGCTAGCATATTTCAAAAACACATTTCAGAACAGCCTGGAACTTCATGAGTTCACATGGCTACTCCTCAGGAAGACCTGAATTCATGCCAGCCATTCTGCTACAGTGACTGCTATCAATGTAGGGACAAACATGCAGACCCGCTACCATCCCCATCAACTACTCAACCTGTGGATGACACTGGCTGGCCTAGAATCTGCTTTTAACATCAGTTTTTCCTGGGACTAGACACACTCTGCTTTGCCCTGCTGCTCAGTTCAACCCTGCAGAGGATTTGCCCCTTTGGTTTCTTTATTCGCAGCTATATGGCAAATAGCAGCTATATCACTGTTCACCAGGGGCCAAAAGGGACACCATAGTGTCTAGTCAGAGGAATGGGACAGCAGCTTGACCCAAAGAATCTAGATTAACAGAAATCTGTTAGCTACACACCTCTAATGGATTGTGCCGGGCTGTCTCCCGAGGCTTGTCATTTTCTATCAGAGGAAGTTCACTACATGCTTTCTAGCTAATTAGGGGGTTTTTGCCATATCCTCCATTGTTAGCTGCCTTGTAGATATTGCACATGGTTCAAAGCCTTCTCAGGACATTTTTCCTTCTGTGTATCTTTCTTAATACTTTGGCAACCGACAGATGCCCTGCTCCTCACTATCTAAGAATTTAGCAATCATTTTTTTCCAGCTCTTCCTTACTTCAACCTCATGGCTACTGGAGTTAGAATTCATAAATAAGGGATTTCTGTAACTCTGTGATAGCCTAAAAGGGTCTTGTGAAACAAGTGGAAACCAAGATCATTCTCTCCAGCAAAGAATGAGAGTTCAAGTGGGGAACAAAGCTGCCCACCGACCTTGCAGCCATTATCACAGAGTTGTTACAGAGGCAGAGTGGCTACATCCCTAAATGCAGACAATATGCCTCTACCAGTACACACACATCTCCTATAGATACAACATTTAAGATTTGTTAGTTCCCCACCCAGAGAAAAGTCATGTTTTAATTCTGAGCACAGCGATATGAAAACATTCGTATAAAATGTTTTTCAATAATAATTTACTATTCTCAACTTTGCAATTCATAATTGGCAAGTTTGTCAAATAAACTGAGTTCAGTGACATGAATTAATATGCAGAGACCATAGTGTCTTCCATCCAAGTATTTTCTGAATAATTTCAATCTTTATCTCCATTATTTGTGGAAAAAATGGAAAATAGGTTAATTGTTTTGAAATGGAAATGAAAAAAAACCTGGGTTTGTTTTGTATATTTGAACTTAACCTTTTTCTGTTATTTCCAACACTGTTAGGAAAATCTGAAATGCCAATCTTTTAAATAATGATATCACTGCCATAAAAGTAATTCAAACAGTCCTCAATTTATTTCGTTAGCTTAGCTACACATCAATTCAGGTATTGAAATCCGAAGCCTTAAAAAAGAACAGCAGATAACAAACCACAAGCCTTTAAAATGATAATTGGCTTAAAATGACATTTTTTTCTATATACCTCTCTGTGTGGTGTATTAACTCAAACCTGCTGAAAACTCCAAATCTAAGATCTTTTCCAAGCTTTAATATGAAGTTACTGGAAGTGCTACAAGTTATTTGTATGATGAAAACTTTACATTTTAAAAGGAATCAGAAAGAACATGACCAAGAAAATACTAGGGGGGACAGAAAAGAAAAATGCATATTTCCCCATTGTTCAACATTTCTATATTAATAAATAAATAAATAATAATAAAAAAGACTGCTCATTCAACAGCTTGGGATTATTTTAGCCAGAGAAAGATCAAGATCCAGAATCAAAGGATTCTCAAAAAAATTGCCACTGGGGGCTCCTTAGGTTTTTTTGCTCCAGCTAGTATGCTTTGGTGATCCCAGCAGTGGTAATATGACAGATGGAAAAAGGAGAACTCTTACAAAAAATACCTGGTCTATGCCCCTTAGGAAGCTAACCCCTCTCTAACAGAATGAATGCTACTATGGCAACAAATTAACTAATAAAAAACCATTTTTCATTCTAGAATTTCAAAGAAACAAGTTATACAGTGTCAGATGTATTCATAGATGTTAAGGGCAGAAGTAGTGATTAGGTCATCCAGTCTGGCTTACATATTATACATCCTATAGTTTCACTGAGCTATGACAATATTGAGCCAGGAGTCTGTATAGCTTTGAGAGAGCATTTAGTGTTAGGATGGAGACATCAAAAGGAGAAAGCAGCCTGTCACTTTGTTCTTTTTTCTATTATTTAATCAGCTTTGCTATTAAAAAATGTCTCTCTGGTTTCTAATTTTAATTTATCTAGCTTTAGATTTCCAGCATAGGTTTCTGTGAAACTTTCCTCTACTAGATCAACAGATCTTTTAATGCTTCCTTCCTCTCTCTCTCTGTGAGAGTACTTACATGCTGTAATCAA